>NC_071573.1:92455901-92757005 GCF_024509145.1 Vidua macroura
ACAAGATGGGCTGCATGTGCAAGGACTGACAACATCAATTCCAGTAAAGCAAAATACTTTGGAGGAGGAATGGGCAGCATTGTCTTGCATGAGTATACCCTCATGAAAAACAAATAGGACAGATAATAATTTCAAATTGGATATGGGTGTACAAGCCAATGTATTTTCAGAAACAATGGTAATAGCGTGGTTTTAAGAAAAATATATTTGGAAGAAAATAAATCGTTGAAGCACAAGATTTATTGTGGTCAGAAAAAAACTTATCCCCACTAACACAGAATATGATATGAATTGGATATTACACATTTCACCTTATTTCAACTAAAAATTTGAAGTCAATATCCAGGGAAGAAGGCTATGGCTTTTACAGCATGGGCATGAAAAATATTCACCCTATATATGGAATTTGCACTGAAGCTAGAGCTATGTAAACCCTGCTTGGATTTAAAATGGGCAAATGGTCTTGAAATGAGGGTACATGCTAAAGAACATAGGGAAATGACAAAAAAAAAAAAAAAAAAAAAAAAAAGGCATCTATAGGGAAGTTCTCAATAGTTTATGCCGAAGAGTAAATATACCAAGATAATCCCCCAGGCCATGACCCTAGGTGAATATCTAGCACCTTAACTCTTAGGTTAATTACTTCAGTGTACAAAGGATACATGGATAAAACTGTAACAAATTTTGTATTATTGGTCAGTACACAGGTCATTATAGCAAAAAAAATACATTTCTGCAATCGCTTAAAAAACCAAAATAACTGTAAAAAACCCCTTATATTATTATATCTGCAAGGGAAAAAATCTACAAGGTAATATATTATCATATTTGATAATTGATACCTTTAAAAGTACATGGCACATATTTTTGCATGTGAAATGGTTTTTATTGGCAGATCCCAGGAATGGTCATCTGGTTATTTGTGGCATAATTGCTAAGATTCAGTTCAGCTAACTCTGGCAGTCAAATTTTGTCCAGAATTCCTTCAGTTTGTGTTTATTCAGCACTTTTGAATAGTTCTTTCATCCTCATTTACTGCAATGTCTTCAGGATTGATTCAGCTGCCTTAACACAGGCATCTGGTATCACTTGAAATATAGTAGGATACTGAAATGTAGTTTTACAGGGCAGTGCCACAGGACTTACTAGACCATTATGCCTTTCTAGAGAGACAGCTGGAGGTAAGGCAGCACCTAAAGGCTCCTAAATTATACTAGATAGTCATGTAGTGTGCAGGCACTGGATCAAGGCTCCATTGTCTGTAAAAAGAGTTGTAAATTTGGCCCATATTTAAGCTTCTACACATATACATCTATGTTACCATGCTGAAATCTGAAAGTAATTCCACTTGAGCTGCAACACAGCTGTCTAGGTCTCTGCAAGGTGTCCAGGCTTCCATTGTAACTGACGGAGATGTAGCCAACACAGTCAGAGCTTGACTGCATGATAGAGAGAATGGAGCCAAAGGTACGTGGCACTCTCCTTTCAGATATTGACAGACATTGATGAAGTTCCCTGTCAGTCATCTCTTCTCAAGACTGAACAGGCCCAGCTTCCTCAGTCTTTTCCCATAAGAGAGACATAACAGTCACTCCATCATCTTTGCTGCTCTCTGCTGGACCTGCTCCAGAAGCTCCATGTCTCTCTTGTACTGGGGAGTGCAGACAATTATCCTGTAGCCTGTAGTCGAAAGACAGTGTAAGACAAGAAAACTTATAGCAACCCCTCAAATACATTTACCTGATACATTCATTATCATGAAATTAAACTGGGTACTAACAAGGAAGAACAAGACCAAAGATGACTTGAATCTGTGGCATGGAGGCTAAGGTATTCTTCTGCCTATTAGAAGCATTTATCTAATATTTAAAAAAAAAGACTCATGGGAAGAGGAGCTGTTGAACAGTCATAGCTTCCTTTGTGCACTCTCTGCCACATGAATCATAAATCCATTGCTGCAAATACCTCAGCTCCAATAGGAAAAGCCTCGCTTCACCTTTAATTCCATCTGCACTTTACCACATCTCTCATAGACTAATTCTCAGTGCCCAAGACAGTCTTATGGAACAAGTGGATTGAATTTTTTCAAGTTTTAGAATCAATTAAATGCAGGTTCTTCCACTTCTGAGTGACTAATACAGCAGTTGACTAATACAGGAAGCAGTTTTACTGTGATCTTTCTAAAGTCTGCTTGCTAAAGGAACTTAGTCTGTTAAGAAACTGTACAGATCAGACCCTAGAAGAATATGTAGTTTCTGTCTCCTGTTAGTATTATGCATTCAAGACACTTGGCCTTGCAGAGATGTACAAATCTAGGCAAGGAAGACTTTGAAGCCAAGTGAAGACATAGAGTTTAGGGTTAAACAAAGATCAGGCAGCAGCTGGAAGGTTGTTTCTGGATATAAGCACTTTCATTCCATTTTAGTCCTGTATTTTTTTAAAGTGTCTAGTTATAAAGTGGCATTTTCCACACCAGGAGCAATGCATAAAAAGCACATATTTTTTTGTTAGAAATATATAGTTGCTCCCAAGAAAATGTAATGTGCTTCATAACAGTGTGTGTATCCCTGCTTTCTCATGGAGTATGAAAATAATAGCTTGTCTGGTTGCCTTGTACTCTAAGCTGGTTACAGAAGATCTATGGGAATGAAGAGACCTGATTATTCTTGTCTGCTTATTCCCAGTTGGAATCACTAGTGATGTGATATCACTGTCCACTATTTCTTGAACCATTTCCTGGAGCTCACTTTTCTTCTTTGTACTCCACTTGCATAAAACTTTTATTAATTTATTTTATAGAATTAATCTAAAATAATACCAAGGACATAACTGGTTTTGAATTTTGGTTGTTCTGAAATCCCTCAGTAGCTGGTGGAAAGAAAGGCTATACCAGTGAAATACTTGAACTACACTAAAATCAAAAGGATGGGTATTGCATCCTGGAGTTTGGGTTTAGATTAGGGTTTTTAATTTATGTTAAAATAAGTCAAGTTCTGTAATCCCGCGTTTCCCTCGCGTTGTTCCCCCCCGCGGTTTCTGGCCCCACGCTGCCTGCTGCCGGCTCTTCCCCCTGTGCCGCTCCTGTAACCACCCCCCCGGCCGGCCCCGGGAAACCCCGTGCTGGCCACCCCAAGCCACACGATCCCGCTCAGCCCGAGGCTCGGTGCCCGCCCCTGCGGGGTTCTCTGGTTGGTCGCTGTTGCTGGTGTCACCGCCCCGGCAGCCGCCCCTATTGGGCGGCAGGCCGTGGATCCTCTTGCCCCGCCCCTCCATAAAACCCTATCCCGCCGGCACCCAGGCGCCATTTTCTCACATGCGAGTGCCGGGAGCGGTCGCATCTTTCCATCAAACCGCGCCACGTGACCAATAAACCGTTCCTGCCAAGCACGGAGTAAATGGACAAATTCCTTACCTATTTGCCGGATCCCTAGCGCATGGTAACAGAGGCTGGCCAGCCCACGTGCCCGAGACATGGAGCCGTGTCCGGGAACCCGCGGCAGCAAACCCCGGCAGCACGTGGAAGCTACGCCACAGCCGGGCTCCCAAGAGCCGCTTGCAGCCGGGGAGAGCAAAAACCCACGCCGCAGATGGGATCTTGGGCAAATCTTTTGAAATTATATCAGGACCCACATTATACAACTCAGTGCCACTTGCATTCTGTTTTGTTCAGGAATCAAGTGCAAATAGTTGAAAGAAGATTTGCTTCATGTAGCACCAGAGTGACCATCATTGTGTGACACATCTCCTCTCAAAGCCATGACTGATTCCAAATATCTTTTACAGATACTCTGCAATATACTCTTCCCCACACATGGCTTATCATGATGAAATCCATGGATACACAAACCATACTCACCCTTAAATTATTTCTTAATACCAAATCCTAATTAATATGATTCTACTAAATACAGAAAAAGTAAATCAGACTGAAAATAAATATGAAACAGGAACTATAGGATATTTCTTTATAACAGAACAAGAAGTAATATCTCTATACTGAAGCACTATTCAAATTGCTAGTTACTTTTTCCAATTTTACTGGAAATGAACCACTGAAACTAACATTTTTATTTTTTTGCCTCTGCTTCGGAGCCAAAATTTGATGTCAGAAAGAAAAAAAGGTAGAGACAGAGGCCAAGGTTAGAATTTATTAATCTCTTGTGCTTACATACATGGCCTATTTCAAGGTTTGACAACTTTCCAGAATTGTCCTCTGATCTCCTCAGATTTATTATAGTTCGTTTTTAGTCTATAAGTATTTCTTTCATGTAAGGCTGCATCTGTTAACCCTGGAATCCATTCTCATTCTGTGAACTTGTCTTGCCCTTCCAATGCTTTGGTGAGGTAACTTTTGCTCTCAATTATTAACCTGAGAAATTTTTTCATTGCTAACAGTATGATGTCCTACTGTGATTTGTGTGATGTGTGTCTGTTCAGTGCACAGACAAGCAATGATCTGTTGTATTGGACACACAGGGTTTTTTCCATCCTTCTTAAAATGTTTTTTTAAACTATACAGCTTTTCTGATAGACATTTATCTAGTCTTTGAAGAATGTGATTTAGATAGAAAAAGCAGTTTTTCCACAGGGCTTACTGTCCTTTTACCTAGAACCATGGAACAAAAAACAGAAGTATAAAAAAAAAGCCTGAAATAATTTGGACTCAGTAGGTGAAGATAGTGGAGTGTATAGCTCACAGATTTGTACTATAGCTGATATAAGGGCTTTTAGTGACAAAGTTTAGGAGGGGAATGCAAGACTGGGAAGAGTTTATTGGCATATCTCAGGGATGCTTAAGAAAATTCTGGCCCATCTCTGCTTTACAGATTAGCAGATTATTTTTCCAAAGGTCTTTACTTAAGCCTTTGTGACTGAGGACAGACTTCAGAGAAGTTTTCTGACCTCATAGTAAATTTGCTTCTTTTTACCCCCACCTATTTCAGATGTTACCCCACTGTTCTTTAGAACAGAGCACTGCTTGAAAGATGTGCAGTGAAAGATTTACATAAATTTTCTCTGTAGGATTTCATAAACAGCTCTGCTAATAGCTAATTTTCTTCATCATCAGATAAAAATAACATACATCCAGGTGAGACCATACTAAGTCTGACATGATATTTCAGATGACATGACATTCCATCCATCTCTGGATGGATCTGACTCAGTCCCTTCCCTCTCAGAGAGACTTAAATATCTTTTTCTGAGAAAAGAGCATAATATTTTCATCATGCATACCTCTAAAATTCCTCTTTTTTTTTTTTTTTTTTTTTTTTCCCTGTGGAAGACCATACACTACGCAGGTGTAACATTGCTTGTTCCTTGTTTTTTTCAAATAAAGAATTCCTCAGTGATTGTTCTAGATACAGAAACGAAGTGACTAGCACTCACAGGAAGCAATTTCTTTACTTCATATATTTACAAATTTCTATCCCATTCAATTTATTCTTGACTTGTAGGTCTGCAAGGACTGAAAATTGACTATCTATAAATAAATTTGGTATTTTAAGGTATTCTTTCGTGTTCATTTGGTCAGTTTATTATATTATTGTCAATGTTGCATCTCAGATTATTCCATATTTATTTGAAATGCACATAGAGGAAGAAATGAAAACTTTAACAAGTTTTAATAGCTTTTTCTTCATACAGAAATTGACAATATACAGAATTGTAAAATAAACAAACAAATGGCAGAACAGCTTTTTTGTATGCGATTGTTATATTTTCCCTTTGTTTCAATCCACCTCCCAGAAGAAATTGTGACAAAGGGCAATTAACTGTGAAATTATGTGAAATTAACTAATTTCACATAAAAATGCCATCATATGATTTGCTAATGAGGTTCAAACCATATTTAAGAGAGAAGAAGCATGAGGAAATTTTTCTGCTTGGATTTTTTTATATTTGTAACATTAGTCCCAGGCTGTGATAATATTCCCATGCTTCTGCTGCTGATCTTGCAGTCACATTTGCTGTACTAGCCATTGCATGCAGCATCACACAGCAATGAGCAAACTGCACGAAGCCAGATCAAATCAATCTACTGTGAATGATTCAGAACATTTGTGGCTGGTAACAGCATCTTGTATCTGGGCCCCTTGCTGGTGAATTTCTCCATTCTTCTGTAGCCATACATGTAAAAGTACCAGGAGATATTTTTGAAACACCGCATTGAACAGTGTGTTACTGACTCTCAGTTCAAGCCATCTCTCACATCATACCCTAACAGCACTGCTTCCCATCTGCCTCAATGCCTACAGGAGATCAGCTTCTGAATTGGAATTCAGTGGCTGAAACTAAATCTGAATGAGACAGAAATGAGGTTAGAAGGAAAAGGGTAACATTTTGAAGAACTAGCCAAAGCCATGAGAGTATTCTCAAACAAGGGGTCTGTTTTCTGACTGTCAAGAGACTTCACAGCCTCAGGGTTAGCTGACATCCTCCCAAGTATGAAATCTGTCAGAAATAAATTCTCCTATGCATGATGAGCCAGCAGGCTGTTCCTCTGAACATCCTCTCAGATGCTGACTTGGCAATAGCATTGTACATATTCATGGTTTCCAGGCTCCACAGCTATCGTATTCTGCGCTGGCCAAGCCAATGATAGCCTTCAATGGGCAGCTGATCAAAACCCATTGCTCTGCTTGCTAAGCAAAATAAGTCAATTTTGGTACATCATTTCAGTATTATGAACACTACCTTGGCTCTTGAGTGAATGGTGAATCATATTTGTTGTTATAATCCTAATCTTCAAAGCCCTAGATCCAGATTACTTTGAGTATAATAATGTATCACTGTGAGAAAAGACCCACTCCTCAGGGGTGGTAGAGCTATCAGCTAGGCAGGCAATTGTGCTGACAGAAGGAGCTTTGAATCACTCTTCCACATAGAAAAGATGTGGAATGCTCACCCATCTTCAAGGCAGAATACAAAATTAATCCCTTTAGAATAAAACTAAATCTTGTAAGCAAACAGCACCACCCCCCATACACCCAACACACCCCATATGCATCCGGTTCTGAGAAGTATAGGTTCTATAATTAGAAGTATATAGTATTACAGTTGATTTAAGATAGTATATCTTTGCAAAAGATTATGAAGTGTCTAGCTGTGGGTCTATCTGACGAGCAATTTACATGGAATTCAAGTTCTGTATCTTGATGATCTGATAACTTGTTGGAATATACAGAATAAACAGATTACACAATCTGTGCAAAGCTTCTGATCTCAGTGTGAGAACGACTGTGTCCCACTGCAATTGTTTTAATGATTCAGCTTCCCAAACAGCATGTTTTGCATTTCTGAAGTAAACAACCACTTAAATAATCCTTGATTTGTTTTTCCCAAAGGTATGTCGCATTTCAGCCCACAGCCACTCAATAAAAGAACAGAGATGCATTTCTGGACTTAATTCAATAAATAAAACCAAAGTAGTGTTTTTTGTTTGCCTTTCATGTTAACTTATCAGGCTAATAAATTAATGAACCTGCTTGGAAATCATATGGCACTTTCAGGCATGCAAGTGCAGAGATAGAACAAGCATCTGCACTCCAATAATTAACACTGAATTGGTATATCCTTGCAGTCATGCTAAGGCTGTGTGCCTAACATTATTTTTCTATTTTAATGGCAACTTTTGTTCATGAAATGAAGTAGACTTTTTATATTTTAAAAAAAGTATTAAGTATTTAAATAAGTATTGAGAACACAGTGAATGGTGTGGTGCAGACCAATATAACAGCTGGAAAACAAGTTTGGAAATAGAGGGACAAATCTTCAGTTGGTTCAAATTGGCATACTTAAAGTCATTATCTCTGCTGTAGCTATCAAACAAGTATGACTGTTTTAAGCTTTAACAAAAAGCAAGTAATTTGGGGCTAAGAAAAACACACACATAAGCCTAACCTAGCTGCCCTCAACCTCCTAGACCCCCACTCTCTGTCTGAAGTTCAATTTGCATCAGGTGTGCTCATTTCTTACAGACTTACAGTTGTATTCAATATTTAGAAGGATTTGAGATGTACAAGGAAGAAAGAAAGAAAAAGGAAAAAAAAAAAACCATTTTTTCACAGGCTTCAGAAAATCCTTGGATCTGTGGGCTTTGAAATATATAAAAAAACAGACAGACTCCAATAGTGTGAGAGTTTTGATTTTTTTCTTCTACATGTAATAGTATCAAGTCCTTGTCAGGATTAAGTGTTTTAAAGTGTAAGAGAAAAATAAGGACCAGGGAAAACAAAGGATTTCATTTTGACTTGTTGAGGAATGCTAGTGATTATTAACAAAAGGTCCCCTAGAGGATATTGCAAATTAATAAATGAGAACTGGATTTTATATTAATAGCAGTTCCACTTGTCACAGGAAATAATTTTTAGATTCTAAAGAGATATTTTTCTCTATTATTACTGTGGCTTCCTATGAAGCAGTTATTTTCGCCCACAACCAGGATGCTTCAATTTTAAAGCACAAGTATGTCATACTCCATGAACCCTATACATTGTTTTGGATTATAAGGACAGATGAAAATTTCGCCATGGATTGTTAAAGAATTTTAGGAGGTAGTAGTTGTCATTGTCCACAGAGATTGCCAATTGCTGTGGCATGAAGTGACAATTAATGATGTATTCCTGGATTACATAAAGGATGTCAGACATATGGACCATTGCTGCAGCCAAAAGATACATGCAGCTTGCTGGAAGTATAACATAATACACTGCAATTTTCTGATATATCAGAATGTTTTTGCTAGTAAGAAAAATTACTCAATTGCAAACACATAGCTAGTTTTGCTTTAGGGCACTCAATCCTGAACTGTAGAACTGTTGTGAATGTTCATGGTTTTAGTGATGAAGTTGAGTAGTATTTTTTTTTCTTTCTCTCTGTCCATCTATGAACCCATTTCTTAGATAACTAGGTTTTTCCAATAGGGTATTTTAGGCTACTACCATTACTTAGATGTGTCTATCCACACAAGGCAAGTTTACAAGCACAGTCTTAATCATCTAATGGGATTCCCATCTTTGTGTGGGAAAATTAACATTAGAAAGAGCATTTTAAAAGTACATTCTTTGCCTAAAGAAGACAAGCATATTAGTATACATGCTAAATTAATTTCATTTTACACTTTAAAAGACATAGGAAAAATTCAGTTTAATGTTTTCTAATGTAAATCATGCTCTAATATGTAGTTTATAGTCTATAGATGCCTGATTTGTAAATGAATGTTCTCAGCTAATTGAAACACCTAGGAGTCAAAGTTTTATTCACTCTATAAGCACTGGTTGGAATTATATACTATTAACACTGTTGCCTGTTTGCAACAGATCACAGAGGGTTTCTGACTGTGCCTCTGCAAAGAGTGCTCTGCCTCACAGGAAAGCACCCACTCTGCTTCTGGCTGAAATTGCATGGCAGTGTATTGGAAGAAGGAAACTGTGCCTTGTATCCTCCATCCTCTAAGTCACATAGCAAGACAGCAGATTTGGAAGTTTGTTGATTAATTGCTCGAGGCAGGAAAGGATTTCTCCATTCTTTTTCTATTGGTCACCTGACAAGGTAGGCAGCAATATACCATCTAAGTTAATCACAGCTGCACAATCTAAAGAAAATCTGAAGTAATGGATTTAATAGTAGACCAGATACAATTATCAACAGTAACTAAGTCTGAAGCACATCTAAGATATCACAGATGAACAGTGGCATATCTCTAGTCTGAAAATCTAGTATCATCAGTTCTGTCAGTGGTAATGAAACTCCTTTGAGACACAAGAGTGAAAATGAAACGTAAAGGTGCTAATTTTCTCACTAACTTGATTGAATGATTTCCCCTGTCTAAGAAATTTATGTTATAAAGACACAGCTGTTCATTTCATTCACAATCTGCTAGTAGTAGTTGACTTACAGACAAACTCAAATGGAAATTTAGTGAATTTAGGTAAGTTCAATAAGAGTCTATGCCAATTCATAATTTTAAGTATTATCAACATACCAGTGTAACCTCAGTGTTAATACACACTCTTAGATTTTCAGCCATTTATAGACTAATCATGTGACTTAATTTAAGTGAAAACTAATCACCTCATCTCACTTTAAAGTCAAAGGTTAGAAAGAGGTACCTCCAGAGGAGGATTCATATCTTGTAGCTCAGGATAATGTGAAATGTTCCCTATGTTTACCTTTCTTTCCATTCTCTGCAGAAGATTAGACAAAAAACTTTCAGACATCTAAAATTTGATGCAATGAGCATTCACTTGTGCACCACTCCTGAATTGAATTGAGCAGACTGGAATGTAATCTCAGTATAATCACTTTCTCATTGATTTCTTTTGGACTCACTACAGTTATATAGCAAAATAGGGTCAGATGCACAGGTGAAGCATCACAGGTGTATTGCACCTATCCTGTGCTGAGGTGCTAAAAGAAATAAGTGTATCCAAACCCAGCAAAAAATACCTAATATGAAGATGAAGCCAAGAAAGCAAGAAAACAAGCAAACAAGGAAGTGTGATAATGGAGCAATGCAAACCACAAATTCATTTAGGCTAAAAATACCCATTTTTCAGTTACTGAACACTTTGGTTGAGGTGTTATTTAGCAGTTTCTCCTAAAATTACAAGAATTCTTTCTGTTCAACATGCAGTGCAATCAAGTCATGGTTTATAGGAAGCAAATATTGCCTGGTTTCTTTTCCTTACCCTAGCAGATTCAGAAGAGCTTTAGTGCTGACAGATTCAGCTATCTGAGGATAACAGGAGGAATCATCAACTGTCCTAGAGGCAGAAACAGTGGGCACCTTTACATTCTGCAGTGGTTAGAAAGATATTTCTATAAGCAGGGAGATTTTCTCTATAAACTAAGAATATTACTGCAATCTTAACAGAATGTTGCCTCTTCTGAACTGTGCTCTGTATATTGTATTTTCTTGAAAATCACCATTACCTTTGTTTCTACAAAGCCTGTATACAACAAACCTGTTACAATTCAATAATAATATGAGATTTTCAATGATCCAAAAAGATGAATGGATTTGCAATGGTACCCTTAGATTATTAACTGTCCAAAAGCCCAAGGTACAATTGAGCTGGTAGAAATGTCTGCACAGACAATAAAATACAAGATGCCCCTGTAATGCTGATATGCAGTATATACATTTGCACTAGTCCAGTTGCACTATTGCTAGCTTGGTAATAGGAAAAGATATGCCTCCCTGAACTCAGGTCACGCTGTGTATCCACATTAGCATACTGTCTGTGCAATCAAAGAAAACAGGATTTGGGTTATTTTTTTTCCCCTTTTGTACTAGGATGCATGTATTTGCAAGGAGAGCAATGCCTGTATGAATGTATAGCCTTTTTGAATTTAAGAAGTTTCATTTAATTCAGTAGAAACTAATCCCATGATTCTGTTATTTGTTGAACTTTGGGCACAGGAGCTAGACAAAACTGTAACATTTTGCTTTATCCCCATCAATTGCACAGATCTAGTCCTCTTGTCTATATTTATTATTGTACTCTCTGATATTTTGTCTAATTTAGTCCATATTTAAATATAATTTGTTCATAAAACATCATGGCATTTTATATGAAAACTAGTGTTAACTGAAGATGGTAGAATTTAACTAATAAAGGACTTCATAGGAGCCATCTTGCAGGGGCTTCAAATTAAAGTCTGTTATGTTAAAAGAAGAAAATGGCTCTCTCTGAAGTCTATGCAGTTTATGTTTCTAATCCTTACAGTGAACTTTGCAGCCAGCCTTGTAACCATTTCCTATCTGTTTAGGGAGTCGTCATTAGACCCACCAATGTTAACTCAGTAAAGTTAACAGCAGTGATAATAGGAAGCTTCTCATTATGAATTGATGAAAAAATAAATCTGTACAAATGGAATAGTCACATTTAATAATAAACATAATGAAGCTCGACTTAATAATAAGGACTGATTTTAGAAAAAAAGAATATAGTGTGCACACTAATTAAATACACAGCTTGTCTCTGGAAACCTTATCTATTGGAGACAGTCTTTTTACCTAACCAAACAATTAAAAATCAAATTTGAGGTTAGGCACCTAAGAGGAGTATGCACCAATAGAAATTTGTCTCACTTAACTTCAACATTCATATTCAATGCATGGCCATTCTTTCCACTCTTCACAAGGCAGATCTATGGTGGCTGGATGAACCATGACAGGTAATTTTTTAAGTGCCAGAGTCAGGAGAGATTTATTTCACCACCTGTGGCTAGGAAAAGGACTATCAATAGGACTTTTGACAACTCAAACAATAAGGCAAAATAGGACTGTGAAGAAAAAGGGAATCATAAAACATTTGACTATTTATTTAGGCTATGTTCCATATCACCAATGGTTTTTCACAGAATAAGGCTATCCTGTAAAATAGTGGTGGTGGATTTCTTATCATTTAGTGGCAAAAGAGGGTCTTCATAACCACTCACCTGAAAATGCTACTCAGTAGATTCCTATGTAGATTCTATGTTGGTAATGCTCAGCATTACAGGGCTGGTTTTGACATCCCAAATGTCAAAAC
Organism: Vidua macroura; assembly: GCF_024509145.1. Lineage (NCBI taxonomy): Eukaryota > Metazoa > Chordata > Aves > Passeriformes > Viduidae > Vidua > Vidua macroura. The sequence continues at coordinate 92,468,441 of NC_071573.1, forward strand.
CAAAATAAACAAACTTTGAAGCACAGGGATACCAGATATGGAAAAACAAGAGAAGTTACCTGCGTGAAATCTTGTATCTGTATCAAACTTCACTGAAGCCACTGGGGGTCTGTGTGGGTTTAAGGTACTGCAGACCTCTCTCATCATGGAAACAGAGTTTTAATAGATTCTCTTTAACAACACCCCAAAGCCCACAGCTTTCTTATGGGCAACATGATCATTAGTCAGAAATCCACTCTTGTCTATTTTTCCATAGTTATTAAAATGACAAAATGTTTTATTAAAATGGGATTTGCACTGAGCCAAGTCATAAAACCAACTAGAGACGAATGGACCTCTAAGACTTTTTATCGGAATAGTTGTGGTCTGCTGACTATAGCAAAACTAACATTAATTTTAATTTAAGCCCACAAAGGGTAAATAAAATAAAAAAAATACATATATTTTACTTACATCTGCAGATTATATTATTTACAGTTTTTCCCCTGTGTACTTGCAAAATCTTTACAAATTGTGTATGGAGAAGAGAACCTACCTGCTGTAGTAAAGCTGATAAGCCTCAAACAACATCTCTATGTGTTGAAAGATTTTGCAATAATCCTTTATCTTCTATATATAAAATATTCTAAATGCAAACTTAACGTTGTTTTTTGGCTTAGCATTATACAGACAATTCTTTCAGGTTTTTTAGTCACTGAGGAGAAAAAGTATGCAAGTATGCAAGTTAGAAAATGTGATATTTTTTAGGATTCAAAAGAAGTGAAATATGAGTATTTTGAGTAAACAAAATACTTTATTTCCATTTCTTCCTGTCTACTGCTCTCCAGCTGAAAAAGCATTTAGCTTGATGTGATAGCACTTTAAAATAAAGTTGCTGGAGGAACCTCAATTCATCCCACTTCTACCAGGTTGCTGCCAGTGTCAGCAATAGATGCCCAGAGCCTGGAGAGGGATCACAGGCCAACAGGAGAGCACTCTAAGAGCAGGAAAAAGGAATTCCAGCCACACCACCCAGTAACTTACCTTCACTGGGGATCCAGTGTCAATGTCTCTGTGCAAGAGCACAGCTGCACAGGGAATAAACAAGAGCAGGCCTATGGTTTTACTGTCCAGTGGAGGAAAGGAAGAAGATCCAAGGGATGAAACACTTTTGTGAAGACAGGATGAGAGGGTTGGGTTTGTTCAACCTGGAGAAGAGAAGGCTCCAGGAAGACTTTGAGGCACTGTACCTAAAGGGGGTTAGAAGGAGGCAAGAGTGGGACTTTTTAAAAGGGCATGTAGGGGTAGGACAAGCAGGAATGGCTTTAAACTGAAAGAGGGTTGATTTAAATTAGATACTAGGAAGAAATTCTTTACTGCCAGGTTGGTAAGAAAATGGAATAGGTTGCCCAGGAATGTGGATGTCCCATCCTTGAAGTGTTCAAAGCCAGACAAGATAGGGCTCTGAGCAACCTGGTCTAGCAAAAGGTGTGATTTATGATACATTCAATGATTCTATAAAATATCTAAACTTGGGATCTCATTTATTTTTCTTCCATTGAAACATAGACTACAAAGGATTGTAAACAGGACAGAATAATTAAATGCTGAATTTTATATTCCCTATTTCTTGATGTCATATATAGTTTTATACACCAGAATATGGCAAGTATAAAGAGGATTACTTCCATTTTTTTTCCTGGTAGTAGAACCTTTGTGACCTTCATCAAGGAATCACTCCTGGTTAAATAGTTCACACCAACTGAATGTATATTCTTTCCCTAAAATTCAAAGCCTGAAGCAAACCATTTTGTCTCCCACAATTAATTTTCCCTATCAAGAAAATAGTTTGGCTCTAGATTAGGGCACAGGAACAAATCAATGCACATGTGATGTGGATATGATTTAGCCCTGGAGCTAAACAGAGAGTGAACCATCTGAGAGGATTATCCACAGCAAGCCTACCCTCCTTCCCCTCATTTTGCAGCCTTGTAAATGTCCAATGGACACCATCATGCAAATCACTGAACAAAAACAGTGAATAAATAAGCTGCCTTGCCTTTGTTGAAGCATCCCTTGAAATATACCACGTTTTGCTCACAGTTGCTGGAGATGCTATTGCAAAGAATAAAAGCTATAAATGACAATATGCTAACTCAGGAAATTTAGAAACTAACCAGAACAAAATAAAATACAAAGCAGCTTAGAAGGAAAAAGGCATATTGGATATCTCTGAAAAATGAGGGGATAAGACACAACAGAATACTGAAATACTCGGTTGGTCACAAACTCTGCAGCATGTTTGACCACAGACTTATGTGCTAATGGTGTAGTGCATTTAAGAGTTAATAGTTTCCATTAAAACAAAATTAAGATACAGAGAAGACAGTATGACTCTGTACATAAATCCCAAGGCACAAGAATGTAAATATAGAAGGAGAGGATACAACTGCTGTCAGCACAATGATAGTGAATATGCAAGATGGAGAAAATGTTTTTTGAAGAAAGAACTTATTTTATTCATTTGAAGCTATGCATATTCAAATACTCATTTTGCAAAAAAACAAGAATACCTGTCATGACTGTTTTTCTTCTATATTTGCTCCTTTTGAAAAATTGAATATAGTATGAAAGTTAGTTTGGTTTCATTGTAAATCACAGGAGCTTTTTTTTATTTAATATTTTTAGTAATACTGATATTTTCACATCAAAAAGATTATTTTAAAAGACCCCAAAATATTATCAAAAATAAAAAAAAATAAAATTCTTGTTTTACTTTTGGCATTTCTTAATCTTGTATTTACTTTTTTAAATTTAGGTTGACTTTTAGATCAACAGTGTTTTTTTTTAAAAAAAATCCCAGTAATAGTTTCTAAGGAACAATATAAAGGAGAGGTAACATGAGGTTTGGATGAAAGGAGAAGTATTGGGCAAGAAGTTAGTTCTTGCCTCACATCTGAAGCTCTTTGGAGGGGTTAGTAGTGAAGCTGATGAGGGAGATTTGGAATTTGGAATTTGGATTTTAATATATTATACTTGGATTTCAAGAATGCAGTAGCAAAAATCTATTGCAAAGGCTCTTACAGAAGCTAAGCAAGCACCCGAAGAAAGCATAAGTCGTTAAAGAGGTAAATAATTGATTAAAAGAAAAGAAATAAAGAACACTATGTCATTGTTTCAGAGGCAGGACACCACTGAATGAGCTGTGCTTCAATCTTTGGACTATTCAGCTGAAAAAGAGGGTGAAAACCAAGATGACAACAACTCCAAACAAATTTTGCTGATGATGCCAAGTTTCTTACAATTGTAAAGATGGTGTGTGAATTCTGTGAAGAAATGGCAAAGACTCTTGTGAAAATGAGTGACTAGCAAAAAAATAGCAGATGAAATTAAGTATACATGAAATGCAGGTGAACGCAAAGTGGCACTCTATGGCTTTGCATGTACCATATTGGGATATAGTCTGTCACTGCTGCTCCTGAGTGAGACCTCAGGGACCTAAAAATCAGTCTTGTAAAAAATTGTGTTAAATACCATTACACATGACCTTAGTACAAAAAAATGGAAGAATGTGGAATCTGGAGATTACACCATAAAAAACAAATGATAGAGAGGGAAACAGTAATATGATGTATGAACAGTTGGTGACCTTGAGGACTAAAGTAATCCAAAATCTGTCAGGAGTGCATTCACAAAATAGGAACAACCAATCAGGGAGAAATTTATCTTGGAAAATAACATACCTAACCATCAGGGGATTAAATCCTGGGGTAGCATTTATGCAATATAGTGAGAGTAAAAAAATTCTGAAAAGTTTTGCTGTGAAGCTTGATCAGCAAATAAACAAGATCTATTCCAAAATTATATTCTTGTGAATTAACTATCCAAAGGAAAACACGGGAAGGATTAATTTCCAGACTCATCCTTCAATTGTCTTGTAAGAGTGCAAATAGCAATCCAGTATGACAGAAGACAGGAAACTTTCCCAGGCATCTGAGGATGTAAGGGAGATAGATAGATAGATAGATAGATAGATAGATAGATAGATAGATAGACAGACAGACAGAAATAAGCAGAGATACAAGCCAGGCATGAAAAGTCCAGATGAGTAATCCTGATGCCTTGAAAAGCCTCACAGAAGCAGGGTCTGAAGGAGACCTGTGCAAAGGGATATACTAGTCCCATGGTCCCATTAAGGGAAGGTTGTAGATATTTCCATTTCTCACTGCAGTAGTACTTTCCAGGTTGCTCTGTACAAACTGTGGTAGGCATAGGACAACAGGGCTCCTCTGCTCACACTTCTGCCAGTTAGTGCCATCTCCTAATTTATGTTGTCATATGGGAGTACTGCCATGCTTTAGTGCAGTTTGAGTCTTTTCAGAGTTTCTTAGCTCTGGGACAACACTAAGCTGATGGAGCTACATGGCTTCTGCAGAGCTGCTGCTTGGTGTCTGGCCATGTCAGTGTTCAGCGATGGCCTCTGTCCAACTGTGAACATCTGTGTACACAGGCACACTAACTCACCTTCCCTGTGCACCAAGAAGAGAGCACTGCCCCCAGTTTACACTGGGAGAACAGAGATTATAAAAGACAAAAAAGGTTGCATGGCACTTATGGCCTAAACAAAATTTAAAAATTGATTCTCAAAGTCCTATGGAGCTATATTGACCTCCTAGATGTGGGTTTTTTTTGATTTTCAGTGAGAGATATCCCCTCTACATTTCTGAATTCAGAGAAATTTTTCATTTTTCTCTGGAAGTATTTTTTCTGTACTACAATACTTTTGTGGTGCCAATTACAGCAACCATGCAGTGGTTTCTCAGTGTAACAGGAGAGGTTTGGAAAGGAAATGAACAAGTAACTAAGATGAGACACAATAATTTGGTATCAGCTTTCTATCTGTCAGGTGCAATCTTAAAGGAAAGAGAGACAGATGATGAAATCAAGGGACTGCTTTTTAAGGAAACTAAATTACTGTCCTTATACCATTGCAAAGTATGACTGCAAAGGTTGTACATTGAAAGGTTGTACACAAATGTTCTTCATGTTTTCTTTAATTTCAAAATGAGGAAGATGAATGGTGTTGGCATGGTCCTCTCTTGATGGAACTCATACAATATGTATGTCAGAATAATCCTTTTTTTAAAATAAACACAGTAAGGAAACTAAAAGTAGTTAAATGGTGTTCGCACTTCAGCGTGCCACACAAAATTCCCAAATATTTTGTTCATGAAAGTTAAAACCATTAATAGCCCAACATTTTCACTTTTCTTGGTTGTGGCTGATCTTTTAGAAAAAAATTAATTTAACCCAATTACTCTCTAGAATAAATGGCCAAACTGGGATGGAAGAGGAGGAAAGAAGGAAAACAACAGATAACTGATAATTAACTATTGATCTTTCACAAAAAAAAAAAAAAAAAAGGCCTAGAGAATTCCATAATGAAGAATCTTTAGAATATACTGATAGGCCAATTTGATCCAGCTCTAGAAATGTAGCAGCTTAAAGGTTTAGTGGTGCTTCACAGGAACTAAAAAAATCAAGTCACTTTCCTTATAATTTCTAAATAGACATATCAGTTCTTCAAGTTTCCTGTTTCACAGTTGATTCTTCATATACTACATAAAAAACAAATAGCATTTTTTAGCTGTTTGGCTGGTGCTCCTGAGATGCTTTTTGTACATATACCATGAGTTCACAGTCATAGCCTGAGCTGGAACCCATTTTGGTAAATAGAGGTCTTTCACTTACTCAAATAGGCTTTGGATCATGAGTGCTAGATCAGGACATTGAGGATCATAATTCAAATTATAAATTTATTTTAGACAGTTTTTTCTAGTACTGCTTATTTTCAAAAATGTATCAAAAGTACTTTTCAGGTTTTTGACCTCTCAAACAAGATGTTTTATGCCTTAAAATATAGTTAAATTTATCTTAACCAAGTCTAACTTAACCAAACAGGTAAATTATTCTGTCTTCTCTCCATGAAAACTGACAGAACATATGAGTTTTAATCTTTTTATTTTCAATTTTTTTTTCCCTTGAAGCGCAAAATATACAATTCTTATACCAAAATTTCTGCTTTTTCCTTTTTCCAAATTTAGAGCACTGAGAAGCTAGCTGGAGATCTTGCAGAGAGAAAATAGGCAAGACTTTTACTTTTTCAAACTGGTCGTTACCCTGAGCAGCTCCAGGTTCTGCAGAAAGGCAGTTTGACAGTTCTTAGCAGCTCCTGGGGACAGATTTCCTCCCCAGTGGCATACTTCCAAACCTTCTGTGGCTCTAAAATTGCATGCTGATGGATCCCTTATGGTATAGAAAAGCTAATGTTGTCTGTCACACACAGAAGAAGGAAATAAGAGGGAGAAAAGCGTGACTGACCTGGACAGCTAAAAGAAGAATCCTTTTTTTTAAAAAAAGTGTGGAAGAATGAAAAGACAGCCAGCAGAGGAGAGATGAATGAAGAGAGGAATTTTCCTGTTTGAGTACAGTTGGTGAGTACTGGATATGGGAACCATTCTTATGAATGTACCTGTCTGAGATCCTTGGCCCTTGAGAAAATACCCAAGATAACTTCTCTTCAGACCATGAGAGAGGAGCAAGTGAATCTTTCCCAAAGCCCAGAACTGAAAAGGAGCAGAAAACCATAGTGATTGTGTGCATATTTATTTCTGACACTGAAGAATTTCTTCCTTTGCTGCTTGCTGACCAAGCACACTGAAAGTTTCTAACAATTGTCCGTGTCTGTCCTGTATATGAATGAATCTTCCCTTCTTTTATTTTGGGAACTCATGAACACTCTTGCTTGTACCAGGTGCTGTGACAGTGTCCTTCAAGCCATCCTCCCTGTAACAGAAAAATCCACTGCCTTTTTCAAACCAAAAGTTTTCTGTCTTCCTATTTCTTCCTTTGTGATATACACTGTATACTTCTTTTCTTCCACCTTTTCCTTATTTTCTTAATTTTATGTGTCTTTTATGTGTCTTTTACTTCTTTCCTACTCCCATTTCTTACTCCCACCTGCCCTGGGCTCTATCATTTTCTGTTTCCCCAATGTTTTATGTGGCTTCATAATCTCTTCCCTAGTTCTGCTGTTCCACCCAACTCATTGTTATCTTTTATATTTTTCTGGGGCATATATCTTTCATGGTGCCAAGCTCATTTAGGATAATGGCAGAGATGTGATTGGAGGCTGTGTCATGCTGGAGGCTGTTTATGGATGCCTACAACTCGTTCTATTTGTAGGCTATGACAGACAAACAGAGAAATGTCATCACGTGTAAGCCTCAAAAAGGAGAGCAGAAGGTATTTCAAGGAAGGAATGAGGGTGTTGACAGAGCAGGTGTCTTTAGTTGTGCTTCATATTCCTCGGCAGACTCTCAGCTCCTTCATCCTCTGAGTCCCACCAGCAGGAACCTTCTCAATGCTCTTACATCTGTGATACAAAGGTTACCACACCCTAAAAGACTCCTTTTGTGTTTTCTGTTGCTCAGGCTATTTTCAATGTTTTGTTCTTGTCATGTGTTTTGTATAGGGTATTAGTTACTATGGCAACCTTAACTGCAATTTGACCAAGAATATAAACAAGAAATATGTACATTATACAGTAACAGTTCTGTATTCATTACTTTCCCAATATTTCACAGGCAAAATAACTTTAGACTATTTTTTAAGTGATCAGACAAAAGCCCTCAGTTTATTTACGATACAAACTAATTGCAATACAAATTATTTGAGCCCTGCATTTGTAAGGAATGAATCAGACACAATTTGAAAAGGTAACTTATTACAAATTATTAGAATTATATCTCTGTTAGTGACTCTTTCACAACAGTGACTCGGAACAAGGCATGTTTTATATCAAACAAGGTAAAAACAAGACAGTTCACATTAATATTGCAATTAACAGGAAGACTGGATTAAAAATCTGGAAAAGAGAAAGGTTTTGTACTGTTCAGAGGAGCCCCAAATATTAAGTTGAGGAGAAAAAAAATCCACAATGTCTAAGGAATTTGATAAAATACGTAATATTAATGTACCTGAATTGGAGAACCTGGATTCTTAGCAAATTCTAATTTATATCACTATAAATCAGAATGAATCCACGGAGGTCAATGATCACAAGTTATAGTGAAACTCCTGCTGTGAGAAAAGCAGCAGCTTGGGTTAGGCATGCTTTGAAAGTGTATTGAAACCAGGTTTTGTCTGCAGCAAAAGTCTCTTAGTATAAAATGATGACTTAGTCCTTCCAATGTCAATTTTCAGGCGGTACATCTTGAGCTGCACATACAGTCCTGTGCACATTCCTACCTGTCAAGGTGCAATACACAGGGTGAGAGATGTGCTCAGAGGAGATAGATCCTGCTAAACCTGTCTGCAAGGTCCCAGATACTAACAGGGACATGAGTTAATCGTGCTAACATGGAAATTTATTACAAGTTCAGATTACACTAAATTCACAAATATGTAATCCGTTTGGAAAATTTGGGTTGGGATTTTTTAGAAAATTTAAGCAAGAGTAAATAAGAATGGTAGTCATATTTGGTCATTTCAGTAGTTAAGGTGTTAAATGGCTAATAAAAAAATAATGACAATAGCTTGGAGGGGGATTTATCATTAGTGAACTGACCAAGTGTGCCCCCAGAGCAATGGAACTTCAACCCTGATCTCTCTATACAAGGTGGAGATAAAACTAGTGGGATATTGTAACGTGTAACTCACATAGGTAAGTTTTCTGAGACCACAATCTAGCAGAGGAACTTGGCTTTCAATGCTATTCCAACATAACCCAGATGTATTCGATAATTATTTCAAAGGAGACACAATTCCAGAGGGAATGAGAATTTATAGTGGGGTATTTTCATTATTTTCATGCTTTTGGAACAAACCTAGCAAAATTATTATTATGGCATATCTGGCTGTTTGAGTTGCCTGTGGTCTTCCAATGCAATTTCCATCTTTTAAATTTGTCTCGCAGATTCTTCTTAGTTCCATTCATGCAAACACGTCAGTGCTATTATGCAAACATCATGAATGACACTCCAGTAAAAATAAGCAAGTGCTTAAGTGCTTTCAAGAATGGAGCACTGGTGAGCATCTCATTCAAGAGCAGTCAGAGCTAGACATAAAGGAGCTGATTCCTTGTGAGTATAAGAAATAAGTATTTTGTATCATGTTAAATTTTAGGTGAATAGGAATTAAATGACAGCAGTACTGTGAGACATGTATTTATAAAGCTACTGCAAAGGGATAGGAATTTTTTTTCTAGTCTGTGTGTTTTGGGACAGGAATATGTAAGGCATGTAAATTACCATTGTTCCTGAAAAATCAATTACTTGATTTTTCAATTTCTGTCACCTAAAATTCTTGTCCCTGCATTGATCACAGAAGCAGACCGGGAAAAAAATATGTCAAAATGGTTGCTGATTTTTCTTAGAATTAGAGCATAAGGGAAATGACATATTTTTGAGGTGTTTTCTTGCTCTATCCAACTGGAGAAGGCTATGAAATAAATTCCCTTAAGAGCAAATGGTCATAACTCATTGATCTGAACTGCATCACCCTCAATTTATACCAGAACAGGCAATATCATGAAGATGCTTACTGCTTCTTATCTGCTCACAGAGCTCATGGGAACAGCAATGACATCCACAGAAACTTTAGGTACATAATACTAAGCATAATTTAGACACACAACACTACCATTTTCAAATACTGATTTCTGACACAGAAAAATGCTCAAGCCCAACCCCAAGTGCAATGTTTAGTAATTATGTTTATAGATATGTAAAAACTAATAAACTGTCTCAGATCCTCAGGGTGGGTAAAATTCTGTCCTTGACTGCACATTGTTTCACAGACCCTTAAAGCAAGCAGTGCTTTCACAGTATACAAATCATCTCCTGTTCTCCAGATGAGATCTATGCCTTTTTCTATGCCAGAAAAAGTGTAGATCTCCACATTCATATTTCTTAGTGGAGGGATTGTAAGAAAAGGTCATTTATTCTACACTTTTAAATTAGGATGCTATTCCAAAAAAAAGAATTTTAAGCTGATGTGTCAGAGATAGCTGCAATTTTAGGGAGATTAATCTACCTGAATGAAGCAGTCTTAGTACATAAACAGATGAAAGCTTGTGGACTTTGTAAACACAGTATTTGCATATCTTTACATATAAAGCAGACATCAAAATGGAATTTAGACTTTACAATAACTTGTGAAAATCACAAAAAATACTATAAATACCCTTATTAATAAAGCCAAGTATACTTCAGTCCTATTCTTCATGACTCAGACCTGCCTTGCAGAGTCAATGCTATTAAATAAGGTCAAATTCTCCTCAAAAAATCAGAACTAAAAAAATCAAAAAAGCTAATTGCTAATTTTGCTTCGAATGGGAAAAATGATAAAGGTACAGAGCTGTAAGTCACTTGTGACAGATAACAATATAGATCACCTTAATTTAATAATCAATAAAACCTCAGCTGAACACAGAAGGTATTGCTGTAGCTCAGAAACAGTAACTGTTTTCTTTGTATAAGAGGATCCAGGGAAAACCTGTGGAAAAAATCAAACATATCTTACATTTTAAGAAATAATGATCAAATTCAATTCACAACATAATAATGGTGCTTGTTTGTGGATTGTTTTTGTTTTGGGGCTTTGTGTTTGTTTGAAGTTAAACTATTCAGAAACCAATTTGTAGACACAGAGTTAGAGACATGGGTTTAGCAGTGTCAGGTTTACATTTGGACTTGACGATTTTTAAGATCTTTTCCAACCTCAGTGATTCTATGAAATATAAGAAAGAAGAATCCATCTGAATATTGTTGCTATCAAAACATTGGTTAACCTTTGTAAGCTCTTTGTGATATCAGAGTACGTATCAGTTTCCACTATGCAGCTGATTAACATCGAAGAACTACAGTTCCTCTTGTGGTTCAAATAAATGCACTCAGGCTTACACCTCTGCCTACAACAGCTGGTACTGTGCAGGAAATGTTATAGTCAGAAATGCATTGGATCATAGAATCATAGAATTGTTTTGGATGGAAGGGCCCTTAAAAGTCACTGAGATCCAACCACCTTGCTACAGGAAGGGACACCTTCTGCTAGACCAGGTTGCTCAGAGTTCCATCTGTTCTGGCCATGAACACTTTCAGGGATGGGGCATCTGCAGCTTCTCTGGGATACTTGTTCCAGAGCCTCACTGCCTTCACAGTAAGGAATTTCTTCCCAATATCTAATCTAAACTCACCATCTTTCAGTTTGAGGCTTTTCCCTCTTGTCCTATCACTACATTTTCTTGTCAAAAGTTCCTCTCCAGCCTTCTTGCAGATGGTCCTGCCTTTTGGTCACTGTTGTGGAAATAACTGCATTTTCCAAGTATATGAGAAATACCTAGAATAGATGTTATAGAGATGGGGTTCTTTGCAGATTGAAGAAACTCAAACAAATTGAAGTAAACATTTTTTATAATTACTGTAAACTTTGCCATATTTAGGTAGATTTTTGAGATATTAATATTATTAATAGCAAAGAGAGAGAAAATTATATAAGATACACACAAACACTTTTTTTCATAATTATTTGGCAACTTGGATTTCTACAAAATCTAAGAATTTTTGCAATTTTAAAGAATATAGGCTGGCATGAATATATTAAGGCTCCCTGGAATTATGGTTGTAAAACCCCATCACTCAGGTGCAGTGTCTTAGAAGAATGTTAGTCCATATCTGAAAAAACCTATACACACTAGGATAGTCCACAGATGACGAGGTTATATAAAAATGTGTCTGCTCCAAAGGTGACCAGATTGTTTGATAATGGATGGCCCACAATGTGACCAAGATGGATCTGAGAAAATATTAAAAAGTAGTCTACAGAACTATGTATAAACAAAATCAAAGAAAACAAAGAAATCTAGATCAATTAGTTTTGAATAGATATCAAAATATTATCAAAAAATAAAATACAGGTAATCATCAAAATTGACTGTAAAAGGTGATGCAGCCTCTAAATTGAACATATAGAGCTGAGGCAAACCCCAGTGAGCAGTGCAAGGGGCTGTGTCTTTTCAGAGTCAGGTGTGCAGAACTGGTGCTGTGGCATCCTGCCCTGTATGACTAATTGCACAAGCATTGCCTTGTTAGTAAGAAAGGCAGCTGTACCCCAAAGTCAGATCTCAGGTTTCATTATTGGTGGCTTTTGAGGTTTGGTCCAGCTGTGAAATCTGAATGTAACAGTTCACTTAGTTTATCTTTAGGGACAATACATTTTGCTGTAGTTACTGCTTGGTAGTAGCAGTAGGGAAGTGGAAGCTGCCCTTTCAAGGCTGGGATAGGAGCCCTGTAGCTTTTTTTTGGTGATGGATGAGAGAGATGATCAGAGCATGTGAGCTGTGTGGGGCTGCATCCATACCTATGCTGTTGTGCCTCTGGAAGAGGCTGGCCTGTGGCACTGAGCCAGGGAGGTTTCTACCTACCACAAACACCTATAAGAAAAGGACTACACTGCGGCCTTGCATAATTTTCCCTGGTCCCGGGCAGCTCTGGAGAGCCCGGCTAGGGCGCTGTTTCTCGGTGGGACCGGGGCTGCCACGTCCCAGGCACTGTCACGTTCAGTGCACTGGCGGTGGGGCTCGCCGTGCTCTGTGGCCGGTGCTGGGGCGAGACAAAGAGGCGAAGGAATGCCCAGTCTGTCCACACAGTTGGCTGGAGAGCTTTTATTGTCGCGTGGAGCTGCGATGGAGAACAGTGGCCACTCCCCAGTGCCGCATGGACAAAATGGTGCTGGGACCGGGGGCACATGGGGTTTTATAGGGGGTGGGCCGAGGGGGGCGGAAGCCCCCTCGCTCAATGGGGACAGGTAACGTGGCGGTGACACAGACCACAACGACCAATGGGAACACAACGGGGGTGGATACAGGGCTCCGGGATGAACAGGGTTGCGGGGACGGGGTTAACAGACACAGAACTCTCAGGAGTGGACAGGGGGGTGGTTACAGGACTGGCATGGTGATGCTCCAATGGTGAGTGACCTGAAGCAGACCACTGCAGGGGGAACATGGGGGAACACAGGGGTACACCAAACTGACTAACTAACACTTATCAGAACCCCTAATCTGAACCCAAACCCAGGATGCAACACTACACTTGTAATAAACAGAATTTTCCTTAAAAAGATGAGTGTTGTGATTAAAGGTGCAATATATGGAAACCCCTCCTAGAGCCTGATTCTCACAGAGACCTATGCCAAGCAACTGCAAGAATATATTATCAACATACTCTTTACATGTCTGAATAATTCTCAACATTAATGCAGGCTCTGTGAGTGCTTTAGTGCTTCAAATAGAGCGCACAGTGAGCAGAGGTCTACTGATATTTCTTTTTCAGTTTTACAAACTTTATTCTTCAAAGAAGCATCTTCTTAATAGGCAGAAAAAGAGAGATTGTTGTAGTTTTTTTGTTGGTTTATCCATTACAATTTGACCACCAACTGCTATGGGAGAAGATTTCAAAAGGAGAAATAGGCAGCTGGATGCTGAACACGCACTGAGCACCAAAGGGAGTTTGGCTCCTAACTCCCTTGTGCCTTTGAAAATCTGCCCCAGAAGCTTTAAGTATAACAAATCAACTCAGTGCTGACTCTGTATTACATATTCTTGTTTTCACTGCAAACCTTAAGCAAATCACTTATTTCACAAAAGAACACAACATTTTCTTATTTTGCAATAGATTGCATTTTAAAACAAATTAAATAAATGACAATGACTGACAGACTCTTTAGTGTACAAGCAAAATTAAAAAGATACCAGGAATTTCTCTCCTCCTCTGCTAGGGATCATACATTACCCCCCACCTCCAAAAGTCTTTTTTCTGCTGTGGAAAGCACAGCAGTCCAGCTGAGATGACAAAGTACATGCTCTCACTTTGGATGGATGACTAGGGATAGTCACTCATAGTCACTCATGCCCTTAACAAGAGGACCAAAGCCGTCCACCTAATGTTAGCATATAATTCCTGCAAGGTACCTTTACAGCAAACACAGAATCATACTCACAGATGATGATCAGACACTATCTGAATTTTTGCTGTCTCTCATCTAAGGTCCTAAAATTGGGCAAAATGGGTCTTAATCTCTACATGTCTCCATTGATATACAGGCAGCAAAACCTCAGAATGTTGTGACCTGGAACAACGTGAATGCCTCCTGCACATACTATGAACTAGGAATACACTAACACCTTTATCACCCACTTCTGAATATTCTAAATGAAAATGCAGTAATAAATGATTGAGAACCATGGTCCTGTGGGAAAAAATTATCACACCACATCACTTCATTAAGGTCTTTTGAAACTGACAGACCTATTTCCAATAAACTCTAAATTGGCAATATTCCATTACCTTTTCAATGACTTTTTTAGTGACTGCCTGTAATGAAGTGATCCATTTCAATCTCATGGACATAAGAATCACTATGATATGGCAGCTCCTTCCCAGACACTAATGTATTTCACACTGACTTTAAGACATTGCCAGGAAAATCTGTGGGGTTTTTTAGAGGATCAAATGAATTTTGATCTACTTCCCAAAGAATTCATGTGCTCCCTCTTTCAGAAGACTCATATTCTGATCAGGAAGCATGGACCACAGATAACAACACTCAGAATTTCTAGTTCTTGATTTTTTCTAACAATAGTCACCACAAATATTAAAAGAATTCTAAACGGATCAATTACTTAGTCATTTCCTTAATAAATATTTGAAGATATGAAATTATTGCATGCTTAGAATAGATGTTGGTGGAAATTCTGATCTTCTTTCACTCCATTCTACGATATATTATGACGTATATTATGAAGGGCTGAAACGACAAACATTTAAGGCACTGCCAGGTAAATATGACTTGTGTGTACTGCAACAAACTGATGATAACTAATGTAATCAGAAATCTGTCCATGTGAAAAAATGACAGTGATGCTATCTTGAATTCAATCAGAACTCATCTGATTTTTTTCAGATCTGCAGTCTGGGAGTTAAGCTCCCTAGAAACAGACATAGAGACTTTATACAGGAAAAGGGAAAGGTGAATCTGAGAAGCAGATTATTTCTATGGTGAGTTCTGATCTTAGTGTGTAGAAGTCCCTAGACAGACTAGGTTACTGATGTTCTCAAGAAGAAAAGCCCCTCTTGTACATCTTTTTTTAGACAGAGAGGAACTCTAATTTAGAAGTTAGGAAAGGCAAGGCAATGACAACTTAGAAAGTAGATGAACTGTAAAGGACTAAGTAGGGAGGATAGATCATCACTGCTTGGAACTCGCTGTTTTAGAACAGCTGGCTAAAATGTTGTTTAAGAAGGGAATGAGATGACAAAGAACAAAAAATTAATTCAGTAAAAAAGGCTAGACCTCTCTTAGTTTCATGCATGAAGGGTAGAACATGGTTCTGCCTTCTTTCCAAATGAAAAAAAATCATGACTGGCTAAAGCAAGCAGGAAGATACTTAATCTCATTATTTATGAATATCATTATGCCTCTCTTCAGAAGGGCATTTTGCTAGCTTTACTTAAGCAGCAGTTAGGCTCTTTCTCAAAACTTCATCTTTGAGTGGTATTAGCAAAGCCAATCACTGTCCAGTGTCAGGCCATCCAATATTTGGGAAGAAAATTGAGGTTATGCTGAGGGGTCAATGCTAGCAATATTTGCATTTCAAAGATTTAGATGGTCCCTATCTAGCTTGGTCAATATGTAAGTAGAGAAATGAGAGTACATGATCATTTCCTAATGACTCTATTCTGTTGAGGGGCCTCTCAGATTTTTCCTATGAAGGCAGATATTATTGATAATGGGCTACAGCAGGAAAAGCATCTCAAATTCTTCTTTTACAGGGGCAAAATTCTACCGGGTTATTCTTTTCCCATACTTATACATAGCTACTGTGAGTAATTCTGCATTGTAACTGAAACTTCAATGCAATCAATACTTTGATTTTGTAACTCCTTCCCACTCAGCCAAAATCCTAGATTTATTACTCATACAGGACACAATCCTGTCATCACTGAAGTGAGTGGAAAGACTGCCATTTAGCACAAGTTAGCAAGGTTTTGATGGATAATTGCAGTAAGCATTCATGTGTACTCTGTTAATTTGCAGTAACTGTAAGGCTGTTTGCCTTTGAAAGAAAGGGTCACCAACCTCTTTCCCCCCTGCCCCCGAAAAGTTAGTATACATAAATGGAGAAGAAATTATTTCAGTGTATCTGCATATGCACACCCTCAATGCAGCCACATCATGAGATTGAAGTAGGACTTAGAAGCAGATTAACACTTAAGAAAACAGTTTGGAGGCATTTAAGTAATTTTAAACCTGATATTGTCACAAGGTTGCTTAAACCAGACTATCAAATTCTTTTTCAGTAAATACAGGGAGATAACTAGCTGTGAAATCTGGCAAGCACCTGAACAGACTGTCTCCCTCTGCAGGCCTGTACAGACCACTCACTGCAAGGAACTCCTACATCAGAAGATCCCTGAGGTGTGGATAGGTACAAATTAAGTGATTGAGGTACATAGGTGAAATTCATCTACTCTGAAAAAAATATTTTGAGGTGTGGCAGAAACTATTTCTGCAACATCTATTGTGAAAATAAATACGAATGTGAATTTATTTGTAACTTATACAAGATTATTTGTATCCCAGATGTTCTATTGGGACTCTCACAGTTACTACTTTCCAGCTTAGCACATCCAGTGAACTCACCATCAGAACTCAGGAAACTGCAGCAACATCTTCCTGATAGAAAAATCACAGAAATCCTCTCAGGACCCTTCTCTTATGAAGCGGGTGAAGCATACCCAAAAGTTCAGTTAGTATAAGCCATACAAACTCATTTCTTGGAACATCTGCCAAAGTGAATGCATCTCTAGAGATTAAGTCCTTCAGTCAAGGACTCTTTGAGTCTAAGTGTAATTTGTTCATAATGATTCTTTTTAAAGCACTGATGATTGCGCACCTAGTTATATGTGCATTCTCCCCATTTCCCTCTCATGTCTGTCAAAACTTCTTGTGAAGACCCTGCTATTAAAAGGTAAGCCAAACATTCAATGTCAAGATAGAAGGACTGATTCTATCTTTGAAATCTCTTTCATCTGGCAACCTGGCAGAATTTAAGTTCAACCAAGCAGTCTCAAAGTTTGATGAAAAAAGAGATGACTTGACTAACTGCTCTTGCTGATATGTTTGATTTTTTATCTCAATGTATTTTGTTCTCTACTTATGATGTTCCACTACCACAATAGTGGTCTAAACCCCATTTAGGAGCAGCATCTAATAAGGAATAAAAACCTGAAGTACCCTAGCCAGAAGAGGTGCTTATAACAATTTTTAAACACCTACATAAGATTGCCCTTGCTTTAGCTTTACACTTCTTTATTTCCTCCTTAAACCATTAACTCTTTATTTTTTTTTTTTCTTCTGACCATGGATTCAAAAGTTTCTTCTGTGTTTGCCTCATTTTACTTCTTTAGCTGCTTCAATGCCTCCATTTCACCCAGCCATCTGACTTCTTTCATGATCAGTATCATAATTTCTCACAATTTTTCTCATGGCCTGTACTCTTCTTTTCCTCTTTTCTCTCTTCAGACAACTTACCCCTCTGTTAATGGATTAGTCTTTGCCATGTTAGAAACAATATGATTTTACCTACATTTCCTTCTATTTCACTTTCAACTCCCAGCTATCAGCTCATTCTTTATGGAAGGAGAATGAGAACACAAGAATAATATTAGAGTTACTGTAGCACTCTTAGGAATCCCTTTGCAATAAATTGTTTCCTCTGATTTAATCTTGCCCTTCTTCAGGGTCCTATGAAACTATTACTTCCTCAATCTACCAAAACTAAAGTTTAGGAAGACACCATTTTTGTCCACTTGGACATAACACAGAACCCTTCTTAGAATAGTGTATGTTCATATCTTCATCAATTCCCACTTCACCTGATTGCTAAGGTAGTATATTTGAGAACATATTCTCATCCTCTCTCCAAGTTACTGTGTGGGTTTTCTGTCCTTGTTTTCCTTCTCTCTTCTCTCTACATCTTGTTTCTCATCAGCAAATTTGACTACCATCTGTTTGCTAATGACTCATAGAAGTAGTAGTCTACTCTAGACTAATCTCCTTATGTCCAAACTGAAATCTCAGCTTGCCTCTCTGACATACGCTCATGTAGATGTAGCCATCATCTCCAATGCATCATGAATCAAACACAAAGCCTATCCTTTCCTATACACTAAACCTTTCTTTCTCAGCCAGTTATCTCAAAATATGAGTCAAGGATGTAACTTATAAGTCTTTCTCCTAACACACAAGAAGATCTATAGTTTCTAGCAACTGGGTTGCAAGGCTAAATGAGATGTAAGACCTAGCATGAGGAAACCACACCAAGAGAGCTAGGTTGAAGCATGATTCTTCCAAATGCTTAAACAAATAGTATAGAATAATCATGGTAGCTCAAGTTAGCACCAATTCACTAGATGTTAAACCAAGCCCTTTCTTAATAAGCCAGTGTGAGTTCATAATTAAGGCTCTGCATAGCTGTACATTAGCCAGCACCAGGGTCACTCAGGTAGACAGCTCAAGGGAACTAACCAGATTCAGTACACTTTGGTATGGAGCTCTCCTGACAGGTATGACCACAGTCTCCTCACAAACAAACATCTATCCTCTCTCAACCAAAGCAGGATCTTTCCAGCTCTGACAAATGTAGTGCCGCCCTTCCCATAGCCAATGAGATTTTTGCCAAAAAAGAGATTGTTTCCTGAGCTATTTATGGCCTCTCTTCTCTGCTTCTTCAATATCTCTCCCATTTGATAGAAGTTACTACTTTTCATTCTCAAAGCCTGCTGACACTGTCACATTTTACTCACTATCAAGATACGGACTTACTTGTCTGTTTAGACTATTATCCTGGCTACTGTTATCCACATTGTTAGCCTTGCATAGTCATATGTTATGCTTTGTAGGATCTTCTTATGCTCAACAAGAAAACAAATAATCTTTTTTCCTTGAACTACTACAACAAAGTTCCCTTTCCCCTGTTAACCCTCGCAAGCTAAAAAATGTTTAAACCTTTGAGAAACAGTTCCTAAGTGGAATAATGATCTTGATGTTGTCTCCTACAGGCATCCTGAAGGCTACTGCCTACAAATTCCACCTCCACTCAAAGGCAGAAATGTCTTTCAGAAGTCTCATCTTCCTAATATCAATTATTAATGTCACCTTAAGGAGAGATGGGATCAGCCTAGGTTCTCTGAAAGAGTGTTAAAGCCTGCCTCTGAGGAGCTAAGTAGTGCTTGACAGGACTTTAAAACAGGCAACTTACATTTTCCCAATGCAACACTTTTGCCAACTGTTCCCCCTAAACTAAACATTCCACAGGGGAATACAATATAGCAGAGCAGGAGCAGGCCACCCAGGGGCCTTCTTGAACAACACTATCATGATATCCTCTTTGCTGACCAATAATCCCTTGAAGTATCCTGCCTGACAGCCTGTTTTCTCCTTCTTTCCCCATCTTAGAAGGCTATTGATACTTACATTTATTGGCCTCTGCTGGTAGTGTATAAAACAATGATGTGGTTGTAGGTGGCATTGCGGATGTCATCGTTATTGTCAGTCTAAGAGATTCTAGTTTCAACACAATATTACCATAAAGAGAAAGCAGAGTCCAATCTAAGCCCAAGAAACAAAATTTTTGACTGTAGACAGACTGTGGGTGGCATGGCCTCCTTTTTATTCTTTATGGTATAACAAATTTGGGTTAGGAACATATGTACATATAAATATTTTTTTCATTGTTCCAGCCTAGAAGACTGTTATGACTAAAGAAGTCATTAAATGTTTCAAGTCTGAAATCAGAGTTCTTGAAAAGCGAATGTGCTAAGTGAGAGTATTTGGAACTATGGTCACTGTTTTTGTTCACAGCTAAAGAGCTTATGTGACAAAAAACCATTTGGATGAAGTTGCTCATGGAGAACACTGTTCTACTTTCTGACTTCCTCACACTAAATCTCTGTTTTGCTGAAGACTATCTTCTTATAGATTTTTTTCACCAGTATAATATTTTGAATTTTTGAGCTTTCACATTTTGAACTTCACAATAATCTTCTGGCAGAAAGCTACAGACTTCTATGCCCAGTGGCAAGTACAGATTGTGGCTATGGGTTCCTACAAACATCCCTTTTTAATAAGTATGTGGTATATTTTCACATATGTTCTGAATCAGTAGTTTTTCTTGGATAGGTGCAAATATTCTTGAAAGATGCTTCTTCCTCCCATAAAATGACAACATGGAAATATGGATTTAATATTATTAACATAGCAAGCTGAAAAAAAAAATAAAAGAAAAGAGGAAATCTAACCTTTCAGACCTTTGTTTTATATGGCACAGAGGAACAAAAGGACAAGCTCTCAACTGAAAATAAATCCTTGTCAAGCTACTTTTAAATCACCCTGATTAGTACAAATAGTCTTGACATATACACTCTCCATACTGTCTATAGGGAATAGAAAGAAATATTGCTTCTGTTCAAACTCATAAATTTGTGGATTTTATGGTAGTACATTAGGTACTTAATATACAACAGAGAGATTACAGTCATTAGGTTAGATCATATTCTGTAATTACTATGTTTAGGTACTGCAGTTCCACACTGAACTCAAGTCAGGTTGTTGGAGAGTCCTCCTGGAATGCCATGCTTCAGTTCCAGAGTCATCTTCTGACTTTCTTGGCTTTGGGAATATTAAAAAAAAAAAAAAAAAAATCGTCACACAAGGTTTGTAAAAGTCACTGTGACAGCTACCTGAGTCTGTTGAGAGGCTGAGATCTTCTCGGGGTGGGGGGGGGGGGTGCAGGGGACAGGGGGGTCTGTGCTATCTTGTTTATCTCAGTAAGGCACTATCTAACATGCTAAAGGCCAACAATGTTTATGTGTTATGGTTTACTGTTACTGTTAGGATGTAAGAAAGGAGAGAAGGCATCTTTTGCAGTTATACTGCTTGTGGTGCTTAGTTATTTTACCTTATCTAGGTGCTATGAAGGGAAGAAATTAACACTTGTATAGCTCAAAAGAGAAAGAATTGGGTCCCAAAATCTCAACGAAGCCTTGAAAATCCTCAGAACAGAAGGCCCTGGATACAGTAAATCTATGCTATGTGAGTCGAGACCAAGAAAGCACACATTATATCATTCTGGAGCTTTGGCAGAATCTGCCATGAGTAGGATTAAACAGCAACTTCTCAAGAGTGCTTACTGAAAAAGCATAGCAAAAAATTATACCATCATTACTGCTTTCACCTAGACACAGGCAGCTATAAATGGTGTTTATTTATGATTTTTCAACTATCCCAACTTAACAGACAATACAAAAAAACAAAACAAAAAATTATTAGACCAGATGCAATGCAAACAATTGCTCATTTCAAAAATCTGAGCCTCAGACTACTGGATGCCAGACAGTAAATCTCAGCTTAAGTTTAGTGCCCATTTCCATCTTTCTTACAATCTTTAGCAAACTCCCTCCAGTCCTCTGACAAGGATAAGTGGAAGAGCCTGAGCAGCTCTGACTGGGGAATTCTGCACAGCAGCTTGGCTACATGATGTCTGGGACTAACAAGTATTAGAACCATTTTACTTTCACGAATGGAAAAGAATGAGTCCCGGAGGTGTTCTTAAAATATGGATGAATGCTAACTAAAACTAGATCCCTTCTGTGGAAGTGTTTGGAGGGCAATGCATTTGGGAGCTGTCGGGAAAGGTAGTGAAGAGGCTGCAGGCCTGGCCCGGCAGGGAGGGAGCGCTTGCCACGAGATGGCAGCAATGCCACGTCTGGCTCGGCTTCCTGCCTGGCTCTGCTTTTTAATTTTTTTTTTTTTTTTTATTTTATTTTTTTTTTTTTTTTAATTTTTTGAGTGAGAACCACAGGGTTTTTACATCAATACACGCTTATTACAAAGTCAGCCTACCTCGTTCAGTGCCCATTCACCACCTTCATGCAACTTACAACGAGAAAACAACTTTGCATATTTCCCCACGTAAGTGAATTATTACCACCTTGAAACTACCTTTCCAAAAGGGTTTGTGTTTCTGTCTTCCCTCCCTATAAGCTTTGTCTTTTGATTACGGATATAGGTAAGCATTAATTATGGAGTCAGGCCCAGCATGCAGTGATGGTGACAATTCATACTGGATTGAATGTCAGGGTTGGGCATGTTTTTGCCACCCGTTTGAAGGTAGGCCTGGCACAGGAACCCTTGCTGGGATCATGGAGCATAGGGACCTGTGACATGACAACCTTGGGTCACTATTTCCTTTACCTTGGGCTCAAGGAACCAACCTTGCCCACTCCGGGCTGGTGGTGGGGAGGCCTCTGGTGCATACTGCCATATCATATTTTGATTGGTTTTTCTTTACTTTTGGAAAGGACTGTTAATGGCAGAAATTCCTCTTGGCAACAGGAGCTCTTGAGAATGGCAACATAAAGACAAAGCAGTGTTCTGGAAGGAGATATTGGCTTGTCTCCTTTCTCTCAGGAACAACAGCTTGTTCTGATGAACAACTTAGAAGGAACGAGCAGGGCACATTTTCGACCTGAAAGCCTTCTTCTCTCAAGAGTGGGGACGAAAGCAGAGGGTAATTTCACCTAGAACGAGGGACCCCAGCACTCGCACCTCTCGCACCCCGCATGTGGCTGGCGGAGGCGAACCGCAGGCAGAGCTGGGGGACAGGACACCGGGAAATCGCAGCATCCTCCCGGGCAGGTGTAGCCCTACAGCCACTACCCTTCTGTGCGCCGGGGGACACCGGGCCCGGGGAGAGCCATCGCTCCCCCTGGTGCCTTTCGGCGGCCGGCAGCAGCCGCCCGGGACCGAGGCCGGGGCGGGGGCCGAGGCCATGGCCGCCCCGGGAGGCCGTGCGGGGCCGTCCGGCGGCGCGGAGAGGCTGCGGGCTGGGCGAGCGCCGGCTGCACAGCGCCGGCCCCTTCCCCTCTCCGTGGGAAGGGTTGGTTGAGTCCGGCGGCGGCGGCTTCTCGTGTGGCTGGCAGCCGCTCCGCTGCGCTGCCTGCGCTACTCTCGCCACGATCCCTCCCTCCCTCCCTCTTCTCTCCTTCTCCTCCTCCTCCTCCTCCTCCTCCTCCTCCTCCTCCTCCTCCCTCTCCTCCTCCTCTTCCTCGCACTCTCGGCATCCCTCTCCTGCCGCCGCCGCCGCTGCCCGGCTCTCCCCGCCGGCGGCCGTGCATGCCTCGCCGCCCGTGGCCCCGGGCGTGCCTCCCCTCCCTCCCTCGGTGCCCTCCCTCCCCTGGGCGGGCGGCGGGCCGGCGGCGCCGGGGCTCCGCGGGCGCTGAGCGGCGCAGCCCCGCCGCGGCGCGGGACTGATGCTGTCTGTGAGCAGAGCGGAGCGAGCCGCCCGCGCAGTCCTGCAGGAGGCGCCGGGCGCTGCGCGGCGCTCGGGACCCGGACCGCTCCTCTCCGCCTCTCCTCGCCCTGTGGTGGTTATTTGGCGCTGTCCTTAGCCCCGCTGCCGCTCGGAGGACACGGTCGCAGCCGAGAAGAGCCGCCGGGGGTTTTGTGTGAGAGTGTGTGTGTGTGGAATAACTGCAGACATGACTGCGTGGAGGAAATTCAAGTCTCTGCTGGTTCTCTGCGCGGGGCTCCTCACTGCAGCTCAGGGTAAGATTCGGGTTTCTGGCATTGCATTCGTGTAGGCTGTGGTTACGGCACTCATAACCCCTCAGCTAAATCTCTGCCGCTCGGTTTAGCTCTCTCCCTCGCTTCGTTTCTGCGCCGGCAAACAGCAGTCTCCTCGAGCCCGGTCTCCCTTCTCCCAGCCTCCCACCTCCCGCCGGTGTTCCCCGAGGGCTCTGCTCTCGGTCGGTCACTTTTCCCGGGAGAAACCAGCCCCCTGGAGTTGGGCAGCGGCCGCTGCGACGTCGCGAGCGGAACCGTGCGCATCCAGCCGCCTGGGCAGCGCCGGACTTTGGGAACACTTCGCTCTCCGCGCACGCACGAACGGCACTCGCTGCCGTGTGAGGGACAATCTCCGGGCTGGCAAGTTTGGATCTCCCCTCCTCCCGCCTCCCCGGCTTTTGCAGTGTTCGAGGGGGAGCGCGGAGTGGGTGGTCGTGGAGAGCCTCCTCCGCCTGCTTTCAGCCGGCTCCGCTCCCCGCAAGTTGCGCGGAGGAGGGGATGCGGCGCCGGGGACACCTCCGCCAGCTGCTTGCCCATGCTTCAGGGAAGAGGACTCCTCTCTGCTGGGTGTGCGGTGAAGAGAGTCTCCCAGCCTCAGCTGGGTTTCTCCTTAAAATCAATGGGGGAGGGTGGAGAAACGAGGGGGTGACGGTGGAGAATTTGGTTACACAACTTCAGTGCTGGCCTCAGCCCCATTACTTGCCTCATCGCTGGAGACAACAACTTCCCCATTATTCACTTCGCCTCTCATTAGCCCTGCGCTTTTTCATGCTGGGAGAGATGCGAGCCTGTGTGTGTGAGAGAGAGGGAGGGAGCGAGGCAGCTCGCAGCTGAGCACCTGTCCCCGATACAGCCTCTGTCATCTCCCACCTCGCTCCCGGTTGTTCTGCCTACCTCCGGGATGACGGTTCCCTTTGCGGTTTGTACTGTCTGAGTCTCCCTTAGCCCTTCCAAGGCGCTTTACATCGTTCCCACCATTTTATTTTTCTCACTGCTCTTTTCAGTGCGGGGGCGGCTGAAGCGGGGGAAGCAGGGCTATCGCGGCCCCCGGGTTTGCGGGCGAGGCTGGAGCCTTCCCCGTCCTGCGGGTGCCCACGGCCGGGTTCCCTCGCCCGCCTGGGCTGCACGGCAGGGTGCCTTCCCTCCGATAGCCTCCGGCCGTGATCTGCAAGGAAGAGGCGGTGGAAGGCCAGCGCGGGCTGCCGGGAACCGGGCAGGAGCTTTGTCTGGTCCGCAGGAGCGGCTGCGGCTCCGCAGGAGCCCGATGGCATCCCTCCTCTGCCCGGATCCTGCCGCTGCCGCGGTCCACCGGGCAACGCCACCCGGCTGCCTCTGTGGGAAGGGAGCGAAGCACGAAAGGCGCACGGCTCTCCTGGGCTGTGAATCCGCGGCTCCCGGAGATGGGAGCACACACAGCACACAGCCCGGGGCCAGCGGGGGCTTCTCGGCGTGGCCGCCCTACCCAAACTTCCAGCATCCCCACCCCCACACCCCCCAGGTGCCTCCTTCCCCCGGTCCCGGCCCGCGCACGTGTCGGGCGCCCCGGCGCTGCCCCGGGCACGGCCCGGCCGGGCGGCGAGCTCAGGGTCGCTGGCGGAGCTGCCCCGACAGCCGCGCTCGGGGCCCGGACCGCGGGACGAGGGGCAGCTGCTGCCGCGGCCGCGCCGCTCCCGGGGCGGGCGACACCCGCGACTCATTTGTTAAATACACTGGAGCCGGTTATGTCGTTTGACATTTAAGTGTTTTCTTTTCATGGCTGACAGCACATACGAAAAGCTGGAGGCTGGATCATGGTTATTCAGCGACGATCCGACGTGTTTTGCTTACATACAAAGGCTTTGCCAGGAACGTTTGGGCACTGCCTCTGATGCTGCTCTGCAGAATGTAATTATACCTGCTTAATGTGAAGCAGCAGCACGCCCACTTAAAGGCTAAAGACTGACTTAATATTGAAGTCAAACAACAGGTTGAAGGGGAAACCATCGGGGACAGTTGACATAATTCCTTCCCGTTTACCTTCCCAGGCAATTGAGCACAGGTATCTATATTTAGTCAAATGTAATCCTGAGGCTGAAATTACGTTTATCCTTTAGAGAGTGAAAAAACTCCTTCCTTAGTAACATAAAGACCCAGGGTTTCAGGAGCACACAAAAACATTTTAATTATTAGATTGTCAGAACTCTGTTTTACCAGCCCCTTGTATCAAATCATATGGTCACTGTAAAAGGAAATCACCCAGGTTTTGCTTGGTTTGGGGATTTTATAAGCGAAAAAAGAAACAAGTGCTGAATTTCTGGAGGTGTTGCCACAGGCGTTCCCATATCTTTCAGTAAAATGACAGGTGGATTGCTTTCCACATTGTTCCTCATTATGAAATGAAATGGAAACCCTTTGTTGCTGTGGAATTTTCTGTAACTTTTTTAAGGAACAAGGAAGGATGACAATGAACATTCATCTTCGTTCATTGTGGTAGACTTGAGGTGCAGTTCTACACATTTCTTTGGGCTGATTTAATCTGATTGATGGACCTGAGTGTTTTGGAAAACATTTGGGGAATTCTTCCCTGTTCCCTGTGCTTTAAACATCAAGGGAAATTAGTATGGAGTCATTTAAAGGAACCGCTTTCCCAGAAGCTACCCTATCACAGCAATTATGCTTCAACAAGACAGACGGCACGGTGTTCAGCTATGCATGTTAAGATGGGCTTGTTTATAGAGCCATTTGCTCATTCTAATATGTTATATTGTAATAAAAGCAAACATAAAGAACCCTATTGATTTTCTTGAAAGACAAAACACATCAGTATAATTTCTGTAAAAATTCATACTGGTATAGAACAAATAGTAGATTTAGACTCAATTCAGACTAAAATTCAAGAAAAAAGGAGTAAAAGACATTTCTGCTCTGACCTAAGGTCTATGGACATCCTATATTCAGTAGAACCTACATTCAGTAGAAATACATAATGATTAATATCTATAGTTGTTCCATTACAACATTTTCAAGGTAATTTCCTGGACATGTTTAGATAAACAAATACAACACCTTAATTGCCACCTAATTGCCTCAAACTAAATGTACATAAGCAGATTTATGCACAGAGGTATAATTCAGATTAATGGAAATAACAAAGGGAAAACATTTCTGTTCTTAAATTAGTTACAGATAGTAGAAGGACTCTTACATCTGCAGCTCAGGATTTTGTTTTAAAAAAAATAAAAATAGATCTCAAAACATTTTATGTACCTTCTGTTTGCTGCTATCACTTTGTCAAAATAATTGCTATAACTACATCATGCTAAGTTATCACTCTGTTTAAGGCCTACTCCTGTTGGACTGAGAGTGTTTGTCTCTTTTAAAGTCTTTTCTTTTTCTCCAAAGTAGTGCTTTTCAAACTGTGAGGCTGGTCTCTCTAAGGGGTTCCATTCTCTTCCAGAGAAGACTAAAGTAATTCTGGGGAAAATGAGCTGAAAAAAAGGAATTTTAAAAAGAACATCAGGGCAAGGTATTGAACACCCAGCTGTAAAACCAAGTATGTGATGGATGCATTCTCCATCTCCCAGCTCAATGAGGAATTTGCCATAGAAAGGCATAGTAGAGAATATCCAGATCTGACCATGTAATATTTTAAAGTAAAAATGCATTTAATTCTTGGTAAGATCTGTATCTGCACTATTTTTTGCATCGAGATATGTATATGATGTCCTTAACTATATATAGGAATAGGAAACATGGTCAGCTTGAATGTAATGTAGTGGAGAGCATATCAATGCCACAAAGATTCCCCAAACACTCATTTTAGACTTTTGAACCCATACTTGAGGTTTAAATACCCACTGTCAACCAGTAAAGATTTTTCAGTTTCTCTGGTGTGTGTGTGTGTAACAGGATACCGGTGAGAGAACCTGGAGATGGTTTACAGGCACATGAAGACATAAGCACAAATGGAACTTCAGGATGTATTGAAATCTGTGAGGCCACTTCAGCACCATCTCAGACTTGTATAGATAACCATTCTGCAGATTGTCTGTACTGCAAATCTGTCTATTTTACTGACTCCCACTGTCATGTCCCTTTATACAGACATGTATGATTTTGATCAGACAATGGAGGTTTTTTTTGTTTGGGAAGGGCAGTTGTCATTTTTCCCCCTGCAGACTGCTTTGTCTATATAGGCACTTCACCTTATTTTTGCTCATGGTGTGGTATTAGTATTACATATGCATTGATATTGGCAAGTTTTAAAAAAGACATCTATGGCACTTATGCCTCCATAGCATTTACACTAAGAAAAAATCTTGTCCAAACAAATTAGGAACAATCTGGAACTGTAAATATTTTGACTT
This sequence comes from Vidua macroura, assembly GCF_024509145.1. Taxonomy (NCBI): domain Eukaryota; kingdom Metazoa; phylum Chordata; class Aves; order Passeriformes; family Viduidae; genus Vidua; species Vidua macroura. The sequence continues at coordinate 92,496,514 of NC_071573.1, forward strand.
ATGCATTCAAGATTTACAATGCTCTATAGAAAGGCTGAAAAGCCTCAGGGACCACTGTTTTCAACTTTTTCAAGATGTAATCCATATACCATCACATTAAACTCCTTCTTGTAACCTTTCCTTGGAGAAGTGACTGCTTGATAGTGTCACAGTATAAAACCTCCAGTGGATTTAAAGATAAAACGTAATTTCATCTTGCTCAAATCTGTATTGAACTATGGTGTTTCTCTTTGGCCATGATGACATTATTCTGCTGGCAAACAGCTTTCCGTGTGAGCACACGCTGCACACAGCGCAGTGCCGCGCTGCCTGCGGCCGGCAGGGGAGGCAGTGTGGGAAGGGGAGTTGCTGGTTTAACTGCACGATCCATCACAGCAGTAGCTTAAGTGTGAGGCCTGATCTCTAACAAAACTCAAGTGTACAACTGGATTCAAGTCAGGGTCACAGAATAAGAATCTGGCCTCTAGTTCTCCATATGGCTGCAAAATTAGCCATATTAGACTGAGAGAAATTGGATGTTCTTCCAATTTTTGCAGTGAGTGAAGAATCATATGGAAATTCTCCTAATGTGTATGAACCACTTGCTTTTACTTAGAAGTTTTACTTTTCTACGTCAGCTGTAATTTCCCTTAAACCAATTTTTTATCAACCGCAAACTTTTGAAATAGGAGAAAAAATGGCATTAATGCCTGAGGAAAGATGTGAGATCTTTGTCCTGACACATCTTTGTTCTGGCTGCATGAAAGACTTCACTCCACTATATGACATTTCTATTGCATTTAAGAAAATCTACACTGTATTTGTTACAAGCATTTCTCAGAGGAATAACTACCTACACAAATAATTTGGATTATTGTTAGTGTTATATTGACACCCAGAGGCAACATATATCTGTTGTCTGCATTTAGTAACTGAATGGTAAATGGAGGCATGCATGTACTCTCTCAAGAGTAATAACGCATCTTATTTCTTGCCTTGCTGATGATTAGCCAGAACTCTTGATTAATCAGAATATCATCAATGATCTGCTTTTAACAAAAAAAAAAACCAAAAAAAAAAAAATCACAAATTCTAGCAATATAGTAATACTTTAATTTCCATCATAATAATTAATCACAGTTTCTTACAGCTTTTTAATTATTTAATTATGCATTTTAATGATAAATTCATGCATATTCTGAAATAGTGATTTGACTTCTTTCAAGTAAATTTCTTGTCTCATCCCTGCTCAGTAAAAGACAGCTTCGGGCAGTTCTGAGAGCCCAATTCTGCAGCATTGGAAACTGAAATTTGTATTGATTTCAGAAATAGCACAATTGGCTACTTTTGAACAGATTGCTACTCCAAATAATCCAGACAAAGCAGATATTGCAGCTAAATGGTGGAGTTAGACCCTGTTTAATTTGGGCTCTTGTGCATGAGAATTTCTGACAATGTTTGCATCCATGAATGACTTTAAAAAAGGAAAAGTAGTTGAATCACAGCAATAAACCTTGATAATATTAACATATTTATGTATACGTGGAAGCAATTTGTTTTTGAACAGTATCTCTGGTATCTCTGAGCATCTGACCTCTACCTTACTTCATTTATTTTTCTGCTTTTTCCTTTAAAGACATCATGGACAATACACAGAGAAACCTAGTATCATTTTAGTCTCTGGATATTTTATCTCTGTCTTACAGTATCCTATGGACACTGAAGTACAGAATCATGTTCTATATTCATGTCTGTTGTGCAGTGGCTTTCCAAAAGAAACGTGCAGCACTGCAGCTGACACAGACCTGAATAAAACTTTTAATGCAGTGTTTGTTTTGCAAATTTGCATGAAATATGGTCAGCATTTAAAAATTACATTTTGCAGTACTTGCTTCGTGCCTTGTGTTCAGTTGCAAGGCAATGGTATTTTTTCAAGCAATTTTGCCAAACATAAAGTTTTTCTTATTTTTTTATTTCTTCTTTCTTGTCTGATAGTTTTCCTTAGGGTTTTTTTGTTTTTATTTTTTTTGTTTGTTTTGTTTTGTTTTGTTTTTTCTGTTTTTTTTTTTTTTTTTTTTGCTAGAGAATCATTTTTAAACCTATATTTGAGGGTTTTTATTGAAATGTTCTTATAATTCTGATGTTTGCAGCAAACCTTTGACATTTGTCACAGAGTAAATCTGGGTCTAGGGATATTTTTTTCCCCTCACCCATCCTATGATTTCCAGATCAAATATAGCCATGATACAATACTGCATAAGTCATTGTTTACTTCGACCTTTGACCTGCATTACTTGCCATATTGTTTTCACACATAAACTCCAAAAGAACACAGATATTCAAACTTTTATTTACTTACACTGGTGCTGAAACACAATCAATTTACAGTGCACTGGGGAAAAAAGTGCAGCCAGCCTTGCCCTGTACTTGAAAGTTGGGTTCAAAGGTGGGCCTAAAAACATTGGGGACCACAACCAGGTTGTTTTCTTTTTAAAATACTGGCCCAGCTGTAGCATGGATTTAAAGTGTTCTCACTGTGCTTGCAATGCTGGCTGCTAAAATGGATGGCTTAGCTTGGTCTGCTTTGCAGAGTGTATCCAGAATACACAGCTGAGATCTTAGGCTTGGCTTTGGGCATTGTACTTGAGCTTGCCTCGTAAGAGTGCCTTGGGGTTCAGCCTGAAGTCATGGTGCATGTAGCGCCCACCATGGGACTCGGGACTCACACCCCGGGTACTGTGGGTACTGCTGCTGAACAACACAGATGGAGCTGCAAGGAACAGGGAAGGTCACTTTGTTGAAAAGCAGGTGATGTTAGGAAGCAAGTGGCTAGATATTGCAGGAATATACATGAGCTTACAGAACCTGCCTTGTCCTGAACCTAGCAAAAAAATGCAGGTGACTGTGAGGGCAAGAAAAAATGGAAAGAAAGAATGTTTTCACAACAGTGAAATGTCTGAAAAAGCCACTTTGATAAAATAAAAAAAAGCAAAATTTAACTTATTTTTAGACTAATTTTGCATGCTTCTGGCCGTGAAACAAATGGTCATGACAAATCACACTGTTCTCACTAATGTTTGTGGGATATCAATGCAGAAGCTGACTACATTCAAGTGACTAAGTGCACTATTTTAGCTTTGCCCCAGCAGCCAGATTCTCTATTGGTATCCTGCTGATGTTTCTTATAATACACAGATTGTGTCATACCAAGCATTTTTTTTGAGGAGGAGGGGGAAACATCTTGTAATTCATTTTCAGAACCTCAGTTCAATCAAACAACTGCTAATATCACAATCAGTGACCCTCTGCATTTGTAGATATCTTCTCAAGAAATTAAATTGATTTTCTTTATGTTAGCATGTAAATATCCTCAGCACACATTTTGACCCATTGTTTGCAGTGACTCTTACACTGAAGAATGTGGTGTTAATAGATCTTATGAAGTCAACAGTGGCAGCAGGAGTAGCATTTTGATCATTAGCTGTACTCAATCATTTCTGTTTAGCTTTCCGGTGAAATCTATTGTGAAATTTAATTAACATAAATGAAAATACAGAAATCTTCCATTTTTTTTTCTCGGTACATAATGTAGTTACCTTGAAAGTAGTTGTAGGAAAAGAAAAAGCATTCTGCTATGCAGAAGTAGGTAAATTAGACATAGACTCTGGTCATCAGTTAAGTAGTTTGGGTTGTTTTACATCAGATTTGAACTAGTTAGGAGCTGATGTAAAGACTGGGGAACTCGCAGAATTTAAAAGGTCTCATTAACCTTAAAAGGTTTTTTATCTCGCCCTTGTTATAGCTACATATCACACAAACAACTTGCATTGAAATGAAGATGCTAGAAAAAAATCTAACATTGAAGAAAATTCAAACTCTTAGTTTATTATGAAATTTGCCACAGAAATGCTGTTTAGAATCACAGAATGGTTTGGGCTGGAAATAACCTTAAAGATCACCTCATTCTAACTCCTCTGCCACGGTCAGGGATACCTTCCACTAGACCATGTTGCTTAAAACCCCATCCAGCGTGGCTTTGAACACTTTCAGGGATAGAATATCCACAGCTTTCCTGGGCAACCTGTTGCAGTGCCTGACCATCCTCACAGTCAAGAATTTAATCATAATGTCTAATCTAAACCTACCATCCTTCAGTTTGAAGCCCTTGCCCCTTGTCCTGACACTACATGCTCTTGTGAAAAGTCCCTCACTGTCTTGCTTGTAGGCCCTCTTTAGGTACTGGAAGGTGCTCTAAGGTCTTCCTGGAGAGTTTTCTTCTTCACACTGAACAACCCCAACTCTCTCAGCCTGTCCCTGTAGGAGAGTTGCTTCAGTCCTCTGCCCATCTTCATGGCCTTCTCTGGACTTGCTCCAACAGGTAAATTACTGTGTCAGGGGCCCAGAGCTGGACACAGTGCTCCAAATGGGGTCTTATGAGAGGGAGTAGAGAGGCAGAAGCACCTCCCTCAACCTGCTGGTCCCATTTATTTCAATGCAGCTTAGGATATATTTGGCTTTCTGGGCTGCAAGCACACATTGCACACATTGCTGCATCATTTTGCACTTCTCATCCACTAACACCCCCATGTCCTTCTCCTCAGGGCTTCTCTCGATCCATTCTCTTTCCAGCCTGTGTTTCTGCTTGGGATTGCCTCAACTCCTGGGCAGGACCTTACAAATCAAATTTCATGAGGTTTGCACAGGCCCACCTCTCAAGCCTGTCCTGGTCGGTTGTTGTCACTTCCCTCCAGCATGTAGTCTGCCCTGCAATTTAGTGTTGTTTGCTTAAAGATAAATGATGCCTCAAATTTTTTTGACCTATCTGGAATGTATCTCACTCCACTGGCTTTCAGTGGTTATAGAATTTATTTGGTTCTGAGGAAAGATTGACCTTTAATTGCTTTCTTTAGCAACATTTAGTAAACAGGTTGATAGCATAGAGATGATCTATGCAAACAGCAAAGAAGGATTTCTTCAACCCATGTTGCCATGACAATTTAAATTTTTCTTGTCAACTCCTGAGAAGCTTCAAAGTAATTTCTTTAAAGCAATGAATCAGGGGATATTTTGGAAATTGAAGTTGCTCTCTTTTTAAATTTAGTATCATTTAACACAGTAAGGGGCCTGACTCAAAAGATTGTAATATCTACATAGAAGAACTATTGCAAAAAATATAACATCATATAACTCTCTTTGTGGATCTCTGATAATTTACATCAGCAGTGAAGCTGACTTCAGATGCATTTTTGAGTGGCTTAGATTTTATTTATTAACTATATGATAATAATAAATAGTTATCATAAAAATAAGAATGGATAATGAATAGTGGAGAGCCCAGCTTATAGCTGTTATTTTGATCCTCATGACAGTATTTTATCTTGCAGGTATTTTGAGGTAATTAGATTACAGAAGGATTAGACAACAAAGATGGACTAAACTTTTTTTTTTTAATAGTTTCAATTATAACATTAGTTCAGTGAATGAGAAATAAAATCAAAAGGGTGTTGTCTGCATATTTAAATTGCTATCCCAGATAAGTCCCCTGCACAATGTTATTAGTACTCCAACTGAACTTCCCTCTTGTTATTTGTTTTAATTGAAATAGACTGTTTTGAAAAAGAACTAAAACTAGTCCAAACTAATTTAATTTAATTTAATTCCTAAGAAATAAATTACTGGCTTAATGAGGTATTTCTTAGGTTGCTGTTAGCACTGATGAAAACATGGTAAATGGAAAGAAGATAATGTGAAATGCTGTTTCTGCTGGGAAAATACATTTCTCTGTATAGAAGACAAGAAAAGTAGCTCAGTAATGGTTTTCTTTTTAAAATGTTCCTAACAGATGATGGTCACTGTTTTGGTGTAGTTTGTTTACTGCTTTGCAATAGATTTGAGATGAGTCATATCACATTAGAAGGAAAATTGAGAAGTTGTTTTGTCAAAGTGAATTCTGTTTTCCTTTTTTGTCATATATACTCAAATTACTAGTTCCCTTTAAACAGAGACACCTAATTGATTTTTATAAGTGTTTATTCTTGTTGCGTCCATAAATCTGAGTTCCAGTTGTTAGAAATGGTAAATGCAGATATATTCTTTCTATATATGGAATAAGGTGACTGAGCTGGAGTCTTCTGTCAGTTCACCTCATGCATCTCCTTTACACTATTTTATTTTCATGCTAGTTTGAACCACAGTAATTTCAACATCTACAAGCACAGTTGTTTTTCTCAAGCCGTCCTATCCTCTTGCCTTCAGAATGGGAGCTGACTGAATAAGGACTATAGGATGGGTTCTCAAGATTTCATCTTTTATAGAGATTTTTATTTCTGTCTTAATTCCTTACTGAATTTGTAAGTCCGCCTTACTGGTAATGCATCTCAGTTTATCCACAGAGTTAGGAAAATTGATACTTATCAGAATATTTGGTAAAGAAACAAAGGGATGGAGTGTGGATGGACTACTTGTGATACATAAGATGCTAGGCATTCAGAAGGAAAAACAACCTTCTTTTTCAAAAATATTTGATGGAAGATAAGATCCATTTGTTGAATAATAGAACATGGACATACTGAACAATAAAACGTGTCTGAGCTCAAGCTTTAGCGCTAAGTTTAAGGATGCTGGGAAGAGGGCAGAAGGTACTGTTTGCAGTCAAGAGCCTAAATTGTAGTGCCAAATACCTGCAGTTCCCACTGCCATAAGAGAAAATTGCAGATCTCAGCACTTTTGAACATAAAGAAATTTGTGCTGTACTTAACTATTACACTTGAGAATCTTCAGAGACTGAATGCAATAGAGCACTCTAAGGGGAATGAAGAGACAACCATATTAAGTATTTACTATTGTTATCTCCTAGATAGTATCTGAATTAACAAAGTTTCCAAACCTGTCAGTGTTGTGTTATTGTTTTAGGAAGAAGAATTCCTCAAGGGAAGTTGAAATTTTTCTTTAAAGCTGCTGGACTTAAGTAATTCTGTGTATTAAAACAACAACCACAACAGAAAAAAACAACCAAACAAAAAACCCCTAAACAAATGAACAACCAACCTGGATCTGATGTAGCCTGGAACAAAGCATTTGTGATTACAAAGCAAACAAAAATCTGAATTTGGAGTGAATTTATCCTCCATTGATGGTTACTAAGTACAGTTCCTTGTGGCTCCGTTTTTCATTCTAAAAAACAGGCTGTTTGTAAGTGATGGGCAGGCTCTGGTGGAAGAAAAGTATCTACCCAGTTTTACCACTGTGGAATATGTACTAAACTTCTTTTGATATTGTGCATCACTCTGCAGACTATACTTGCAGAATGGATGTATTTGTATAAATATTCTGAATGTGCTTTATCACTGTATTGTTTTTGTATGGCCAGATTTTGGTAGGGATGCTACAGGGGTGGCTTCTGTAAGAAGTTTCTAGAAGCTTTTTCCAATAGAGCCAGTGCTAGCTGGTTCCAGAGGGACCCACTTCTGGCCAAAGCTGAGCCCACTAGCAACAGTGGTAGAGCCTCTGAGAGGAATAGTTAAGAAGAGAGAAATAACCTGTGCAATGGCAACTACAGCTGGGAGAGAGCAGTGAGATTGTGAGAGAGGAACTGCAGGCACCCAAACCACTGAAGAAGGCAGGGTAGGTGAAGCATCTGTGGCCCTGCAGCCCATGGAGGTACATGGGGGAGCATGGAGGAGCAGGTAGACACCTGAAGCAAGCTGCGACCCTGTTGGAAGCCCACACTGGAGCAGGCTCCTGGAAGAATCTGTGGACCCAAGGAAAGAGTAGCCTACACTGGAGCAGGTTTGCTGGCAGGACTTTTGATCCCATAGGGGACCCACGCTGGAGCAGCCTTAAGGACTGCACCCTATGGAAGGGACCCTGCTGGAGCAGTTTGTGAAGAAGTGCAGCTCACAGAAAGGACTCATATTGGAGAAGTTTATGGAGGACTGTTACCTGTGGGATGGATCACATGTGGAGCAGGGGAAGAGTGTGAGTCCTCCTCCTGAGGAGGAAGGAACAGCAAAGACTAATCTCTGATGAACTAACTGTAATCCCCATTCCCTGTCCCCCTGCATCATTAAGGGGAGGATGTAGAGAAAATATCAGGGTGAATTTGTCCCCTAAGAGAAGGGAGGGGTTGGGGGAAGGTATTTTAAGAGTTGGGTTTATTTCTCATTATCCTATTCTGATTTGATTGCTAATAAATTAAACTCATTTCCCTGAATGGAGTCTGTTTTGCTTATCACAGTAACTGGGGACTGATCTCTGCATGTCCTCATCTCGGTCCATGAACCTTTCATTATATTTTCTCTTCCGTGTCCAAATGAGGATGGGAGCGATAAAGCAGCTTTGGTAGGAACCCCCTTCCAGCCAGCGCCAACGTGGTGCAGTCACATAACACTGGTGCTTGCAGGTACAGGTAAATCAGAAGCATTTATGTACTGTCTCAACAGCAGTTTGCAGTTCAGATCCAATCAGTTATGCTGCTGTCTTAGGTGTTGTCCAAAATGTGCATGAGAATCAGGTCCCCTGAGGGCAAAAGAAACTACTCTTTGATTCTAGAAGGATAATGCACTGCCCAATGTAAAAAAATGAGTAATTGTGGTGACAGACTGTGTCAAGTAAAAGATGAGCATTCAGCATAGAGAGACAATGTAAATCATTCTTATATTTCATTGACATATTCTTCAATAGTGCCACTGAAGAAGATAAGATATTAAAAAAAAAGCTACATATGAAAAAAATACGACAGCATTTAATGGGATTTTCAGTCAGGACTATTCTACTTTTTTAAATCAATACCTACTCTTGTCATTTGCCCTCTTCCACTCATTTTTTTTTCTAGGATATTTCGCTATGATTACATTTATTCTTGAAGTCTATTAGGTAGTGATTTATTAATTTGGTTTATTGAATATCTCAGAGTATAGGGACCCATGATACAAAGGATTATACGGATATAGAAAGATGAAATGGACACTATGGACAACATTGTGACAGGAAACTCAAATCTGGGAAATGTTATTTCTTGTATGAGAAGTATTAAACAAAAGCCCTTATCTTCTGAAACTTAAACCACAGAAGCTTCATGCTGCCCTTTATTTTACAGATGACATAGATCAGATTTGTTCCCTTGTAACCATCAATCATTATTCAGGGTTTTTTTCTGATTTCCATTTCTGGCATTTATTTTACTGAAGAACAGTGCATAATCATTTTCCCTTTTTGCCACCAGTAACACAGGAATACCGATGTAGTCCTACTAAGTAGAACTGGTAGTATGTCTCAAAACTTGAAACATCTGCTGGCAATAGTCTCAGTGGAAGTTCTGGGGTCACTGCTGTGAAGGTCTGATGTGGTCTCAAATAATGACTGATGCTCTCATGGGCATGGTAGTTCAGCTGCTAGGCTGATACAGGCTTTATGCTGACATGCTGAAAAAAACACGTTTTTATCTTGTAGGACTGGCAGGACTGGCACTATCAGATTTGCATAATTAAACACTATTTTTTTCTTCTTCCTTACTGTTTCTTTAAAATTTTCCTTTTGAAGAGCTTATCTTTTTTATTCCAGTCACTCTATTATTCCCTCTTTTGCTGAAGGAGTATAAGATATCTTCTTTATTATTCCCCAACATGGTTGTTTAACATTCTCAAGGAAGAAAATGCCCAGGGTCTAGTCTGTGGTGACTCCTGCACTGGAGGCAACCAGTACAAAGGCTGAAGATGGACACAGGGCACTCTTAAGACCTGAAGAATTAAGTCAGGGAAATAAAATGTGCCCAGATTTTGTGTACATCCCATGAATGTGGCTAAGTTTCTGTCTTCACATATTTAAAAATGTAAAAAGTGTCACATCAAATCAGACCAAAATAACTTCTCTCTGACAATGGCCATTAGCAAATGCATAGAAAAAAATTGCAGGAAACAAGATATAGACAGGCTTATATTTTAGCAGCCTCTGGCCAATTTAAAGAACTCTTAGCTCTTAGCCAGAGGTTGCATCTATGTTCAACATCCATCAACAAATTTAACCTTCATGAATCTGTTCTTGAACCTATTCATAATTCAGACTACCACACTATTTTCTGACAATCTGTTTAACAATTTAATTCCTGCTGTGTGGAAAAACACTACATTTTGCTTGTTTTGAAGCTTCTACCTGCTCATTTTACCGAGCACTTCCAGCTCTTCAGAAATACTTCACCCAGCACAGAACTTTTCATCTGATAGGTAGGATTTATGTGACTCTGTAAATTGCATACTTTTCCCATGTAAATGCAAAATATCCATATGGATATTTAGAGTACCTACCTTCAATCAATACTAATGCATGATTCCCAAGTGCATTTCTCATAATTTTTAATGATAATGATATTGTAGTCAGTGCTGCTGATGCACTTGAAAGAATAATGGTCTGTATTTCATTACAAAGAGACAACTCCCTTTATCCTCCAATCCTATTACCTGGTTTTTATTCTCATAATAATATTTTATTGTTTTCTTTCCAATAAATAGTAAAGACTTTACCTGGTGACCATTTGGATGACAGTGATGCTCAACATTTTGCCCTATGAGAGATTTCTGGAGGGACAACAGAGAAAACGCTTGAAAAATGAGGTCCTGGTGGGAAATGAATACATCAAACCAGGTGCTTAGTGATCTAAGCACCTCTCCCACCTCTCCAATGTTGACCTCCATGGAGTGTGTTTAGTACCTCATGATAGCATAAGGTGCACTAAATAGTAGCTTCATCTTCCATGTATGCTGTTTGCCCCTCTGTGATCCTGTGTTTCACTTGTCACTAATCATATCTTGACGGTGTTCTCTTTCCTGGGACAATAAGGAAAATTCATGGTGAAGACTGATATGGGAAAACTGGTGTGACAAAGCTGAATGATAGGATCTGTTGAAGGATTGAGTTTCTATGAAGATTAGGGAAATGCTGCAAGAATTTCTGGTAGAAAAGTTTTAAGAAGAGGTCCATTATACTGAGAACACTGAAACCACTTCAGCCTTATAAATCAATCAATTTACCCCCTCTCAAGACCCAGATCTAAATCAAATTGTGGGAAAAAAATGCAAAAAAACATTGAAAATTCTGCCCCTAGATAGATATTTAGCTCAACAGTTAAAACTGCCTAAGATAGCAGCCTTCCTACATGCATTTAAGATGGCTCTAGAGGATGTACAGATTCTGACTTTCCCTTTTATTCTACCTCTTCCTCTCAGAATTGTCAGTGGAAAAACCTAACATCATAAAAACAAAACAAAGTGATGCAAAATAAATACTCAGCAAGAGCAAATCTGGCCACTGGGAACAAGAAAGCATGAGATAGAAGAAACAAGACTAATGTTAGCAAGTCTCCCATAACTGTTCTTTTCCCTTCATTATGAAAGGCTCTGTTTCATTTCCATACAGGAGAAATTTCTGAATATTTCTGACACAGTCTATTCAAGAAAGGAAGGCATTACTTACTCTTTTCCTGTGCAAACAAAACTATTGCTTATCTTTTGAGAAGGGGCAAGAACACAGATTAGTGTGCACAGTGTAGTACATGTACCTGAAAATTTCAGCAAATAAAAACCTGGTAATTTTTCTAATACAATATAATGGAATGTATAAATTCAAGAACTAGACCTGAGATGTGCTGAACTCTTGAGTTCCTAATTTATTTCATGGATGTTGTGGACACTCTGTGGTGAGTAAATGCACAAAACAATTTAGGCATCAGATTTCCCCTTGTGAAGATATTTCCATCTAGTACTTGGATTTTATGGAACTACCACTCAACAGCTGCTTTAACCCCAAAACCAGACAAATTTACACAGGCTATTTTTCACTAAAAAAATATTCTTTGAGCCTAAAATTACATTTCTTGGCATACTCAGAATGGTTGCATACTGTGTCAGTTTGTATAGGACTGTTATTGAACAGTCATTGTAATCTTCAATATAGATGATCTTCCATGGGAATAAAACAGCTTAGCTGACTTTAAGTGCACCTGCCAACTGTGGCCTTACAGAAGATACTTCTGGGGGTAGAAGTGGTGCCCTCTTACTTTCCCACAGTATAGAGAGTAATACAACAGTTGGAAAAAGCTACATTCATCTGCCTCTTTCCTTAGAAAACTAAAGCCTTTCTCATCCTCTTTTGTTTTTCTTTTCCTAGCATATACTGTGACTGCCGTAGGCACTCCTTTGTTGGGGCCATGAAGGTTTCCAGTTAAAATTTCCTTCAGTGGTAGAAGACTTGGGTTCCAAACCTTGCTTAAAGGAAATCAATATTAAATATTTAAAAAGCTGCTGGAATGGGAACTGGACACCTACTGGTCCCCTCTTACATGAAGGGTATTAATGACCACATCAGAGTCATGCTTCTGGATGGGTTTCTGTCTTGCTTGGTGAATATTCAGTTATTCTATGAAAAACAGAATTGCAAGTAGTCAACTTGGAGTACTGCTTTGAGTTTCATTTGCCAGTAAGCACCTAAAAGAAAAGTGCTGCAAAACCTATTTTTAGCTCATTTCTGGAAATAATCAATAGCTTTTATCACTAGAGACTTAACAACCACCACATTATGCTCATCACATAAATCTACAGTCTTATACAGAGAGGCAAGCTACTATCATGAAGATTGGTTAATTTGTCCCATGGTTCACATTTATTTAAAACCTAGGCAATTTTTTTTTTTCCTAGTAAAAAGTCTGCAATGCCACTTAACTTATATCTGCCACATCTCTGCTGGAATCATCACTGATATTTGAGAGATAAAATTTAGGTCTAGATATAACACTCCCCTTTGAAACTTACATGGATTAGTCTTATGGTGCCCAGTTACCTTGGCAATGAGTGTAGTATAAATACATGTGTGCACATGTGTCTCAGAGAGGGAGACAGAACTGAGTGTTTTCAACCTCTTGTGGAGGTAGTACCACAGTTGCTATTCACTATTCTCCAAGTTTTGTCCATTTTTCTAACAATGCAAAAAACTTTCCCGTTGTTTATAAGTGCAGCAGTCTCAGCAAGTTCCTGCCACACAGCAAGGTGCCATGTCTGGAATACTTCACCCTAACACATTGAAGTCTAGCAACTCGAGCCCATAACCATGAACTTCCACCAGGGACTTCTGAAATACTGGAGTGATGTGCTGGCAGTGTATTCCCTTACTTATCAAATGCAATATTACATGGATTTTCACCTCAAGACACAAGGAGTCATGTAATTGAGACTGGAGGACACAGATGTGTAAATTTATCACCAAGTCCATTTGCCTCAGGATTGCATTTTGGCTCCCTGTAAACAGAAGAATGCATTTAGAAAAGCTTTTGATAGCTATTTGCTGTGCTAAGGAGTAGGGCACCCTGGAAAGTTCTTCCCCACCACCATGAATCTAATGTGACAAAAATATTTCTAATTTTACCACTCTATATTGACAGCAAGAGTTTGTTCTATTTTACTACATGTAGTGAAATGGCACATACAAAAGGGAAAAAAAAAATCAAAAACCACACCACAACAAAAAAGGCATGATTTTATGATATTTGGGATCTTTTTCAACAAAACCAGTTTTGGAAATCAGTGTTTAAACAGCTGGTAAGGAACCTAGAGGGATAGAATTCTATTTATTGAGACAATTTAAGCTAGATCTATCTAGGAATGATATTTTTCAGATTGAAAAAAAAGAAGCAAATCTTAGGAAAGAAATTAAAGACAGTCCAAGAAACTACATCAATGAATTTAACAAGGGTTGTGGGGAAAATTAAACTACCATAAGGAAGTGTGAAAGAACAGCTTGAAAATCAGTTTGATTAAGGATAACCAGCGTAGATTCAGTCAGGGGAGGTCATGCTTAACTAACCTGATGGAGTTCTTTGAAGATTTACTGCCACTGTAGATAAGGGAAATTCAATGGATGTAATCTACTTGTAAGCATTGACAAGGCACCACATCTGAGATTAACGGCTAAGAGAAATAATCATGAAAGTAAAGAAACTGTGGGATGGAAAACTAGCTTAACTAGGCCACAAAGGGAAAAGCTGGACACAGTTTCTGAGGATTCAGTGTGGGGCCTTCTGTTATTCATGACTATGTATGTCTGAATGTAAGTGGCGAGGGGGGTAGAATTTGTAGCTTATGCTACAATCTAAAAGCATAGCAAGAAGAACAGAGCAATATGCTCATGTTCAAAAGGTGTTGTATGCTCTATATAGCTTGTCTGGCAAAAAAACTCAGAATTTTGCTGGGAAAATGCAGAATAATTAATAAAGAAATACAAAATAGTAGCATCAAATATTCACAAAATGCAACAGTCATACAATATACTAAACAAGAAAATGAAATGGTGATTATTAAAGATATAAACTGAAGTCATCAGACCAGAGGAAAGCAGCATTTTAAAATATCAAGATGCGAAGATATTTTAGAACACAGAAAATATCTTCATGTTTGGATTCATTGTAGGGAAACAAAGGATGTAAGGTTCCAGTAGCTGTGAAGAATGTTACAGAACCTCAGGGTTTTTTTACTGTAAACTAGGAAAACATATGATGTTTTCATTATAATAGAACCCAGGCATTCTTGTCAAAATTAAGGTACTGTTCTCTTAGGCTAATACTAATGGGAGAGAGAACCTTTCTGTGCCAAGGAGCTTATAATAAAAAAGGTTAAATACTTAGGCAAGGGGGAAAAAAGACACAAAGAACACAATCATTTATCCAAAGAATGTATGTGTCTAAATTTTGATCTAGGGTTCATATTTTGAGTCCCAAGTCAATATTTTATATAATGAGTTACATTATTCCTTTATAGGTATAATGGTTTTGCTTAACATGAGGTAGAAAACCTAGGTGACTACCTTTTTTATACATATATATAAGCTTAGAAATAGAAAATTCTTATTCTCCTTTTATGCAGGGCTTAACCTTAGTCACTGATTTCACAGAGCCCTACTTAAATCTAATAAAGATTAAGTTAAATTCTAAGGAATCTTTATATTCCTTCCTAACTGTCTGAGTTAGGACAGAGCAAAAAGTACATATTCATTTTTGAGGGAAAATAATTAAATCATATATACATAAATAAGTTCAGTAGACATTTGGTTTTATGTGAGAAAAATGAAGAAAACAAAATTAACAAAATTTGACTGAAATGGTTATTTTTTGATTAAAATATTGTTCATGCATTATGACTTCCTTATGCTCTGAGGTCTTCTAGGAAATAAAATTGTTCTCAGAAGATCAGTATTTCCCCCTAGTTACAGAAAGTTTTTTTGCTATATGACTCAGAGTTCTTAAGTTCATATATTTAATCTTTTCTTTCATACATACATTCACTCTTACAGTTAGGGCTGTATCCAAAAGAGACTTTACTACTACAGCACTAGGAGCCCTGGTGCCTAACTTCCAAACATCTGGTCACAAAACCTGAAACTACAAGTCTGTGAGCTTTATTTCTTGCTGGGGGAAAACCTAGGCATCTTGGAATGAAATCAAAAATAGGCACTAGGCAGGGTGCTTGTAGACACAATAGATACAACAGATTGTAGATACAATATCCTCTAGAATTATTTCATTCAGCCCTGTGCGAAGGAGATCCTTCTTTACTACTCGGTCTACTACTACCACATCTTCCCAGCTATCCTCTTGTCTTCCTAAGCCATAAAAGAAGCAATTATCATTTGAATTTTAAGGATTAATAATGCAGAGGGTCTTACCTGTTTTTCACACTGTTCAGTGCAGTGCACTTACAGATCCAGCACCCTCAAGAGGTACCTTCAGTACCTCCATCTCTAAGGACAGAGGGAACAGACCAGGAAGTGCCTACATTGGGTAACGCTTCTTACTAGCCAAAATAGAGACAGGCAACAGTAGCATCTCCATACAAAGCACATTCAGTGACTATGCCTGTACATCAAATTGCATGGAATCTCAGCCCAAGGCTGACCATTCTTTGCTATGATAGCACGTAAGGTCCCGTCTGGTGCTACCTGTAGCTCCTACTCCCAAAGCATTATCTTATTCTTGATATAGTTTAGGCTCAGCTAAAATGCTACTGATCTTCTGGTCTAAGTAACATTTATTCAGTGTGAATTTTGCAATGATAACATGAGTCAAGGAAGGTATTTATGGCTCTAGTTCAGTAATGGTTCTGAACTGACTCACCTACCATAGCTGTTGTAAGCCACTTTTAAGGAATTCACTGTCCATAGGGAAAGATGCTGTCTGAAGGCAAGGAACTCCCGGAAACTTGGGTCGAGGACATTTTCTGTCTCTGTCTCATCTCCTGTCAATCCTGAACATAAACACAGGTAGGGTCAGGGGACATAGGTCTCTTTTAGGGCTTGTTTCACTTAGATGAAAACAGTTCAAAACTGATGCAGTTGATTTGGGAGAAAATAACAGTGTCCTACTGATCTGGTGGGATTCCATAGAAAATTTGGGACTGTGAAGCATCCTATAAAGGCTTTTTACACTTGATATATGGAAGTAATTGGAAAAATCTCAAGCCTCATATAGTTTAGGTGCTGCAAGGTCGAGGCAGAGTTGGGGACTTGTTCCATTAAGCCCTCACCTTGTTTTCAGCAGAGAGGGTGCTTCTCTGCTTTTTCAGGAGTGCAGCGCAGTACCTCCAAAGCCCATGAAGTGGGCAGAGGCAGCACTGTCTGGCATGGCCACACAACGCCCTGAGCCCAGTGGGAAGGCTGGTGCAGGGCTGGCAGGCAGAGAGGCCAGTGGGGCACCAGCAGCTGGGGAGGCTCCTTTCCTCCCTCCCTGCTCTGACATGCAGAGTCCAAGTATGCCTGCAGGTGTGACTGCTGTGAAAGACAAGAACTGATTTCTAAATAGTCAGCTTTGCTTTTGACTTTACTATAGATACAACTGGAGTTTTTGAAATGCTCTTTCTCAAGCATAAAAAAGTGCATTTTAAATGTTCTGATTAAATAATGAGTAGTCCTTTTCTAAACCAAAAAGAAATCCAGGTTAACGTCTTACAGAACAGTTTATATGGAACACTGACAGCAAAAGCTGTTTCTTGAAAAGAAGAAAATGAGTATATTTACTTGATGCAGGGTGTTATAGCTGAGTCAAGAAGAGGCATAATCTTTTCTGTTTACCATTTCTTTCTCTATGTATTTATTCTGTTAACATTGAAGTCAAGCAAAACATTTTTTATTCTTTATAAATGTCTTGAGAATATCACCTGTGTTAGGCAGCTTATTAAACATTTGCTGCTCAAAAAACACAGGTTTAGAGATCTGCCTTAGATATTTATATAAAAAAAAAGAAAATGACTTTCAGGTCATGCTCACCAGCCATATTTAATTAAAAAAGAAAGTTGATAAATTGTTTTCTGTGGCAAGACAACACAAATGTAAAATC
Organism: Vidua macroura; assembly: GCF_024509145.1. Classification (NCBI taxonomy): domain Eukaryota; kingdom Metazoa; phylum Chordata; class Aves; order Passeriformes; family Viduidae; genus Vidua; species Vidua macroura. The sequence goes on from NC_071573.1 coordinate 92,513,861, forward strand.
AGATTTCAAGTGAAGAGATCTGTTTATGTGACAGCTTTCCTGGCTTTTCCCAGTTAATATTTTTAAAGAAGTGAGCAGCTGAAAAAGTTGTGAAGCCATAATATCTTTATTACTTCACTTTACCTGTCAAGGCCCTTAAGCATTTACAACTCATAAAAGCAAAGGTATCACCACAGGTTTGTTTAGGGACCAGAAGATAATAAAATCTCACAGCACTTCTGCATGTCAGAATTTACATAATTTCCAAAACATTATTGATCACCAGCAAAGATTTGCTGTGTGTTTTATGTGATCTATCCAGACATGAATTTTTATTTTAGAAATTTCTTAAATTATTTCTAAATTGTCTCAACTGATCCCATTGTTGAAAACAATTCCAATAATTTCAGACATGCTGTATTCATATGATATGTGTAACTTTTTAGTTTGAAAGTGAAAAAAACCACTATAAAATGCTTGAAGTGGACTATTGGTTGCTTTCAGAAAATACTACTATGACCCTGTCCATTTTCCCTTATGGGTTTTATTATGATAACAGAATTTTACTGGATATCATATGACAGACTGGGTCAGATTGCAAAGTACAAAGGTGAGATTCCAGAGGGAAAAGTATGCTTACCAACTTGTTATCTTTTCATACACATTTAAAAGTTAACTTACTGGATAAAAAAGCAAACCTTTTGACCACTCTCTACAGAGAACAGCAACAGCGTCCTGTGGAGCTTGATAGATAGTGAAGTAAATGTTTTAAACGTAGGATTTAGTGGTTATAAAATTTTAATCCATCTGGGTGGCTCAGGCATCAAAATCTTATTTTCAAAGTGATTTGGACATTTAGTCCATCAAGTGCTACAATGAGTAGATTCAAAAGACTCTCCCCAGGCATCAGACTCCCTACAATGTATAAGGAGCATCAGATGTCTGAACAGACCCAAACAGCAGTGCACTGAATGGACTGAATAGGCCATGTCCAGCAGACAGCAATTAGAGAATATTTTGGTCTCTCAGAACATGAGAGAATCACAATCCTTTTTTATAAGTCAGTTAAAGAAACTTCCCCTGAATCAGGATGCTTGAATGTTTTCCTTACAGAAAACCAGTAAAGGGCACTTTTTAGAGGATTGCTACCAGAAGAGGGGGGAGTAATAGTGTAATCTTTACACAAAGTGGATTAGTCACAGAATATTCCAAATGCAATTTCTTTTTGCCATAATAAATTTATATCTATATTTCTATTTCCCATAGAAGTTATTCTAATCATTAATCTCAGGCTGAGAGTTGTGCTGTGGTTTGTGCTTCTCATGAAAATATTTTCACCATGCAGAAAAGAATTGAGGATACCTTGGCTCAGTGAGACGCATCTAGAAGTTTGAGAATTCATGTGGAAAGAACATTTTTTATTTTAAAAAATAATTATGGTTCTTAACAAATAAATAAATCTTGGCAGAAGAACTGAATGTTAGCTTTTCCCATTCCTAAATAAATATCCAGGTTAGCAGATTACTTTTTTACATGTCATTCACTTTCCCAAGAGAAGACTGTCTATATATGCCATACTAACTTAGTCAACCTCAAAAAGACAGGCTAAGGATGTGCACTATGTTTAGGATACCAGAAAAATCAGGAGTTACGGATTTGAATCCCTCTGCCAAAGGGGCTGTCCTGGCTGGCTAGTGCTTTAACACCAGTGAGAAACTACCTTTATTTTGTGTTCAGTCTGATCTGTTTAAATGCTCTAACAGCACTCATCAGATCACATCTTTCACTTAACATGGATGGAGATAGACTTTTTATATTCATTTACTCTTTGAGATGGCCAGTATTAAAATGCTGTTTAGTTTGCCCCAAGGCAGACCAGTATATACTTGGGGTACTCCCATGAGGAAAACATGGTGCCTAGAGGTGAGGTTCCAGCAGAGTAATCCTTTGCCTTAATACTAGTGATTAAGACCCTCTGTGGAGTTAGTCTTTTGATATTCTAATGGATTTTACTTAGTTTTTCATATAATTATAGAATGGTTTGAGTGGGAAGAAACCTTAAGGATCATTTAATTCCAACTCCCCTACCGTGGGCAGGGAATTTTTCACTAGGCTAGGTTGCTCAAAGCCCCATCCAAGCTGGTCTTTAACACTTCCAAAGGATGGGGCACCCACATCTTCTCTGAGCAACCTGCTCCAATGCTTCTTCTCCCTCATAGTTTTTAAAAGTTTTATTTCTTTTTTATCTAGGATTTGCTAAATAGTATTTATTTTACCAATCTGCATTGTTATTTATTCTACTTTTATGCAACATCAGCATAAGTAGCTAGCAAATCAAAATACTAGCTTACCACCATTTCAATGTGTGTTAATCTTGCAAATTAAGGAGTGTAATTGAAAATAATGAGCTCAGTTGATGTCAACGACTCAATATCTTGTATTAACAATGGCCTGTTTGATATACATCAGGCCAAGTTAAATGTTTTTATGAGATGGTTTTTTCTGCTTACCTTAGTTTTGAGTATAAGTATTCTAGGAATGTAAATTACTCGGCCTACCTTTACATTTTTAATAGAATCTTTCTAGTTTGTAAATTAGAGTTGATATTATGATTTTGCAATGTGAATCATCATAGCACTCTGCCCATTAGCTAACCTGAGGCAACTGAATACCTTAGTTTACCCCAAATATGAGTTCAAGTCATAAGTCAATACAGATCAGCTTCTCTAAGACTGTTTGAGAGTACATACAGGATAGTGATAACTTGGCTGATGTGGGAGTGATTTTTAAATTTATTGTAACTTAATCAAGTGTTCACTTCCCAGGTTGCAGAATGATCAAGGCATTGTAGTTATCCCCTTATCTTGTGCTAAGTGCCATCCATATTTAGTAACAGTATTATTAACAAGAGCAACGTATCATTATTGCACATGCAGTAGCTTAGCTCTTTGTATTTGATTTCTTTGCTGAAGTTATTTCAAGGCAGGGAGGTAGATTTATGTGGGCACACTGCAAGAATGCACACTACTTTCACGCAGCCTTGTGGAAGCCTGGCATGGGATGCCACACTTCTATGGCATGACCCACAGCAGAGAAAGAAAAAGTGTAAGCAAAAACGTACAGTGGAAGCTTCTAAAGCACAATAAACTATCCTATGATTTTAGCAGGAATATATTTGAAAATCCTTTCACAAATTCAAGATTTTTTTTTTTTCTTTCTCCACATTATGATTCTTAGCAGCAGTTGCTACACTACTTTATAATGGAAAGACAGCTGTCATCACACTGATTCAAATTTTCTGGGGCCCAGCCTTTCTTCTATGAGAAAAATAATTGTTGCTTCATTTCCAGTTTCCCCTCTCCAGCCAAAGAAAAAATAGCTGTGAGGAGCATGGTTGTGGTCAGCACTGTGAAGATCTGTATGTTTACTGCTAATTACTTTACCGTATTTGTGATTGCTGACCATACATGCCTTGCCAAGAAGTGGCTTATAGTATATTGAGTACATCAATATCTAAAAGCTAGCCCTCCAGCTTGTAGGGCCAGTAGAAATAGTAGATAGCAACTTACCAAACACTCCAATTAAGCACACTGTACTTAATCTGATTGTCTTTTCTGCCTCTCTTGTATTAACCCTCCAGTCACTTGTATTAACCCTTCAGCCACTCTGACAAGTACATTTGAACTGAGCGAGATGATTTTGACAGTTAGAGCAATAATGTAGAAAATCTAAGACTTCCAGGATGAAAAGCAGCACATAGTACTCATGCACTACTTTTATCTCATCTCTTAAAAGAAATCAGAAATTATTGTGTCTTTTTTTTGTTCATTATTCTAAGTACATTACCAGGCAGCTTTTGATTTTTCTGCACTTATATGAAATACATGCAATAATTGTTATTATTGCTAACAATTTGTAGCAACAACTGTTGTTATTGTGACAGAGTTTATTCTAGGTGGACTCTTGTTTAATATTCTTTTTTAACAGCACTGATCATAAGGAATTCGGCCAGTATTCATTCTAATAGCAGTGATCATAAAAAATTCATTTGCCATTCATATGGATGTCACAGGTGTTTCCACAGGACTTATGATAACTGCAATTTCAGGATCCTTCAATGAATACTTACACCAAGATTGGTGTTGATAGGATCTCCTACAACTTCCCAGCTGGCTGATTAAAGTTTGGCTATATGGAAGCAGAGGTCAAAAGATCTTTAACAATAATAGATTTTATTTTACCTGACATTTTCTAGTAACCAGATTTTGAAGCCTGTGTGTTTAGCAATCGATCGGCCATAGAGCTTCATGGAGGTGAGATCCATTTTCAGACATAGTCTTCATGCTTCTGCAGAGACTCAAGTGTTAGAAATATTTTTGGCATCACTTGCAATGGCAGAACAGATACTTACAAGAAAATGTAAGGCTAAATTGTGCAAAGGGGAAGAAAAGGTATATTTCTGACTAATAGTGATTCAGAAAATACTAAAATTGTGCGGATTAAACACATTTATAATCAGACTATTAACAAAAAGATTCACAACTGCATTAATAAGTCATATTTCATTATTCTAACATAAAAGATACCTGGTATGAGGCATAAATATGTGTAATAAAGCCTTCTGCTTATATATTATGAACAGCAGTTCTTTTAATATTAAAAGTGAATCCATATGGGTTATTTGACATGTAAAATATTAACTTTTATAGCAAGAATGCAAATGAGAGTCTCAGCACTAATTATAGCTGCAGATCCCACTCAGGAATGAGGCTCTGTGTGACTAATGATTTCAGCAAAATGGAGAAATGGCCTGCTTCCCTCAAGAGGCAGCATATCTTAGCTCCCTCTCCTCCCTCTGGAACCCTTCAAAATTCTCAGCATGTCTCAGCACAGTGCCTAATGTGTGTGCTGCTTTCAGGAACTGGCTCCTACAAACAGGTCACCAGCTTCATGTTTTTATAGATAGTTTTATATAACTATCTCTAGAGAGGAGAAAAAGTTATTTCATATTTATCCAGAAAAATGTAATTTCAGAACATAGTCTTATTTTGATTGGCCATTCCAAATATCTTATTTCCATTTTTTCCATTAATGAGACAAACATATTGGGTTTTGATATAGGATCGTCTGATTGCTCTGCCATGAATTTTTCACAATCTTTTTCTTTTGTTAGCTTTTTTTGCACAGAAGAATAGGATGTTATTTAAAAAAAAAAAAACCCTACCAAATCTAGCTTTTGTCGTTATTCTTTGCTTCCCACGTGCAATCCTCTGATAAACATGTATCTGGCTGAGATGACTGCAATGACTCTTACCCAAGCCTGTCATTGTTATTCCTGAAATGGTCAGAGGGTTCACTGGAAAGTAAAAAGGAACTGCTAATTCTTGTCAAAAAAGTATATTATTTTATGGTATGTTCCTGTGAGAAAATTGTTCTTACTTGAGCTGCTTACTGTTTTTCTGTATGCACAAGCATGAGACTGTACTCAGCTGGAGTAATCTCTAATGGCTTCATATTTTTTTCAATTTTATTATCCATTATTAAAGAAAATTTTAGAAAAAGCATGCCTAGGAAATATGCTGTTAGAAATAAGATGAAAAAACAATTATTGAATAGTATCATAGGTGGTTTAAACTATCATATAATTATCTTTTAATAACAACACTCACATGCAATTCAACTGGATTATTATTAATATTGTGACTTATTGCCAATCTGTAGTGGAAAGGAGGTAGTTTTACTAAAATTTAATGGAGGAGTTTTTAACCCAAGTTTTCTTTGATCTAGTAATAAATTTCTTTTTTTCAGTGCTGCTAGCCAATGTCTCTGAAGTTAAGTAATGTCTTATGCAAACATCTAGGATAGCAAGATTGCAGATGTTCATAAAAGGGCATATCGGTGGATATAATTCAAATTTCAAATGATGCTGAATTTGTAATACTCCTGCTTAATGAGATACAAGTGAGGAAGTGGCAGTATTTCTGAGGTACTCACATTATTATAGAAGAGGAAAGTAAATATACTGTCTTAATTCAGTTACTCTGGAAAAAAATTGGTAATTTTTAAAATGTGAACCTCATTTCTAATAAGTGACTTGCTGTACATTATTGGAAACACTCTTGTGATGTGTAGAAAAACTGGCATGAGGAGTTCTTTATGAGAAAATTACTAAATCAGCTTCCAGGCTGTGTTAATAAATCATTGTGTGATTAGTGCAATTTTCTAGACTTCACCAAGGTGCATCTACTGTAGCTGCACAAATACACGTGGCTATTTCAGTACCAACAATGGTCTTGGCAAACAATTGAATTCTGATTGTCTGCATACATTTGGCTAGATAATTATATTTCTTGCTTCTAATATAATTTTCCTAATTTACCTGATTTCTATTTTTCCTGTTACATCGAGCACCTTAAAAACTAAGGGTAGGGAATGGATTGTTTCATCTCAATTAAATTATATGCATCTAAAACATTAATTCATTTAGGCATGATTAAAGTCAGTGGATTGTCTTTTTCTGTGTCATTGCTGCTGCTGCTGCTCTCAGGTGAGGTATTCCAAACTCCACTAAGAGAGATGGTCAAGTTCTTGCTTTTTCTTTCACTGACAGTGGGGTTAGGAACAGATGAAAGGAATTTAACAAGGGTTTTTTTTCCCCTTTCCCTCAAATAATTATGTTTTTATATATTGCTAAGCATGTTGAAGGTCTGGAACAATACTCAGTATTCAATATAAATGTTCAATAATTTCAATATATTCAAAATAATATTAAAAATATTACATGTTTGTATACTATATGATGATATATACAGCAGAAAAAATAATTTAGTGAACTGGGGGGTTAAGCTGCATGCAGCCTTTCCATTATGTAAAATGTGCCACGATTTATCAGCTGAAATTTGATGTGGGCTCTAATGGCAAGATTTTCAGAGGTTTTGAATGCCTGTGTTTTGAGTCATGTTGTGTTAAGCTCCCAAAAACACCCCAAATGCTTAAGCATTGCTCAGGACTTTCTGGCAGGTAAGGATCTTCAAAGTGCCTCAAACTGTGCATCCGAAAATACATCCAAAGTACCTCCAAAAGTAAGACATTTAAAATCACAGATCTTTGAATTGGTTTTCTGAAAAGCATTCAAAAACTTTATATTAGGTGCCTAGAGGCAGATCAAATATTTTCTTTTAAAAAGGTCTCAGAAAATGATGTAAATTGATTCAAATGTAATTAGTACCAGTTCAAAGTGTATATTGATTTGTGCCATACTGGTTTAGGTGGAGAGATACATAAAGGAAGTTAATTCCTAATCCCTGTTTGAGATTGGTTTGTTCAATTGCTTGGAGACATCCACATCTCCAGGCTGAGTTTGTTATTTAATATCAAGTGGCAAGTCTGCACATACAATTGTGTTGTCAATATGAGTTAAATTCCTAGGGACTAGGATCTGCAAACTGATTCTGAGTACATAGATCAAATCTCGTGTAAATGTCTTATGTCTGAAAGGCTGTGCAAGATAACCAAGCTTGTCATTTAAATATTAACACCACACACTTTATTTATGCTGATGACAATATTACTATATGAATTGCAAAATTCATTATCATAATCAATCATTATTAATTTGATATTTAGGGCTTGAAGGCTAAGAATGTCTAGGTTAGAGATATGTAAGTAGTGAGAAATGCATTTTTTTTCCGGAACTTTGATACCATTAAACCTTACAATATTCTCTAGGCTACACATACTTAAGGTGTATGCTTCAATCTGTGGGCATCATCTGTTCAATTCTAGGAGGTCAAGTAATTTTGAAACATAATCCTGAGAAATTTAACTCATAGATCAGTAGGAGACTTCCTTTGTTTTATAAACAGTCACATCAGTTGCTGGATGATAGAACCTGGCACTACCAGAAAAACTGTTTATTTGCCTCTAACTAGAAAGCAGACATATTCACATAGGCAGTGTTAAAGAGAAGCATACACAGCAGCACAGTGTAAGCATATATATAGCAACACCAATGATGTGTCTGTGAAACTTTTTGCTTTTGCCTCAAATCATTTTCTCATATTCCACTTTCTACCAGTAGTAGTGGTTGTGGTAGATCTATACAATGAAATTGTAAAGTCATGCAGTCTACCCCCTTCTGTTTGCTGGTTTGTTGGGTTTTTTGGTTAAGCATCTTTCAGAATCAAACACATGCATCCTTACTAATCAAAACTTAGTGACTGTTCCTTTCTACACCTGAGAGCCTCAAAAATTGTGCCAATCAGATCTTGCCTTTTCTCACTCGCTTTTGATTGTGAGTCTACTTCAGTAGAGTTGAAGTGCTGCACTAAGGATCTGAGTATTGATACTGCAGCTTTACTTATGATCTTTCTCTTACTTCCAGCAGTTACAAACTCACAGGAAGGTAGCAAATATGCCTTTTCACTTGTGGGTGGTTCCAGCATGCCTATGGAATTCTGATGGGGTACTGTCAGAATGCCAGATCTTTGCCCAGCTGTGGGTTGAATTGTCAATTTCTTAAAAGCCTGTGCAATGTGAATAAAATGAAGTATATTACAGCTGTCCTCATCTTAATACAGAGGAATAATCAGCAAAACTTGCAGCAAGTCCCAGCATGTGATATCTCTGATCAAGATTGAGTATCACATGCTGAGATATGAGATAGGCTGCATCTTCCTATTAGTAACAAGCTTAGGTCAAACTGAAACAAAGACTATATGATCTTGCATTTACAGAAAGTAGAACAGGTAGTCAGGAGATTAGGATACCATTGCTCACACAGCCACAGACTTCTTGTCTGTGAAAACCTTTTGGTCAGCAAGTTTAGATTTACAGCAATGAGATTTATATCTTAGATTTTGGATGACCTAGTCCAGCAATAAAATACCAAATTCTAAAGCCAAGGCTTGGCTGTCTCAGACCAGATAATTCAGAGTGGAAGTAGCAAAATAGTGTTCATTTAAAGCAAAGATCTGAGGTTTATTCATCAGTTTTCTCCTCTGCCAAAAAAAAAAAAAAAAGCCAACAAAAAACAAAAACCCCCAAACAAACAAACGAAAAAATAAAAAACAAAAAAAACCAAACAAACAAAAAAAAAAAAAAAGCAAAAAAACCCCAAACCAACCAACCAACCAAAAAAAAAAAAAAAACAAAAAAAACCCTAAAAAATACGGAAAAGGAATCTCAGCAATGTTGACAAGTGTGTATTTTATACCAAAAGATCTGGAATCACAGAAAGAAAAATACACAAGAAATGTAAAGTGACTGACTATGATTTTGACAGATGAGTAGCTGTTTAGAAAGGTCAGAAACAAGTGAAAATAATCTGAAGGTATGTTAACAAAGGGTGCACTGTGAGAAATGCAGGCAATGTATCTATAAATAAAGATTTAATTTTTCTGTGTAGATGTATTTTCCCTCAAAGACAACCAGATTCCTGACACTTCAACAGATGGAAAGGGTTTGACTAGTACCAGACATTCAGTCCTCTCATGAAAAAAGGATTTTGCTGTTTATTATGTTTCCTAGAAATGATGTTCAGAACAATGTAATCTGAAAGTATTTTGAAGTGACTCTTTCACAGCTGTCTTAGCTGATAGCGTAGGACAGATGGTGCAACACAGGCCAGCATATAAGTTTACTTCTTTCCACAACTTTATTAGCTGAGTGCTTTGAAAAGCAACAGTGATACTATCTTGTAAAATAGGTAAACAAAATGGGACAGGCTTTCTAACCCTGGCTAGGTGCCACCTTTGAGCTGCTGTGGCAGGGAGTAAGAAGGAAGGAGAAGGGAGAAATCTTCTTAGTCAGATCTTTCTTCAGCACCTGCTTCTATTGATTTCATGCTGGGTAAGCTAATTGCCATGCCTAGCATTGCCTATCAACTTCCCTCAGGTGCTTGTGCAAAGAAAGGGGCAGGCCAACTTCCAGTTTTTAAGTGTCAAAATCATTCTGAAAAACTGAGTCATCAGCTACTTGCTTTGTTAACACACTGTTGTGTAGCAGTTAAAGGAAAATCTTTACTGTAATACCTACTGCAAGTAGCTAAAACAAAAGGATACGCTGCCAAGCTGATAAAGTTGATAGACAAATAAGTTAGGTGTCTGAAAGACATGAATAGGGATATTTAAAATTAAGTTTTATCCAATTACTTTTTAATATATATTTGCATTTTAATGAAAATTGAGCTAAATGAGATAAATAGCAGAGAGATTTCTCTATTAAAAATATCCTTGAATTTTCTGTGTCAAGAATTGGGTTTTCAGTGGTTTGGCATGCCTGAAGTAAGATAAGTCCCTAAAAATGTTTTAAAGACTGTGTTAGGCATTTATCCACCTCAGGTCATCCCTTTGAACCTAGAAGGAATTTGGCAGATGCTAGTCTGCTTCCATCCTCATGTATCTAAATATCTTCAGGAAATTATCTACTGGGATTTCTAGAAGTACTGAATGTAGGCAACTAAATTCAGAATTGATGGGAAATATGATCAGGCTTTAACAATTCCAGGAAACAGTACATGAATATTGTCAATATTATGTAACATTGCTACTGCAATGAAAAGACTGATGCTTTTTTTCTTTTTTGAGAATAGCAATAATTCTAAATACCTTTATTGTTGCTGGAATTGGCACAACAGCTCTGTGAAAAAAACTTTACATTTTTGAAATGGCTCAAACAAAAGCTCTACAAGCCCTGTAAATAATTTTATTAAGATGTATCATTTTGATTAAAGCATGATTAATTTGTCTTTTTATTTGGCATGCAGTGAACAGATGAATGTACTATATGGTGTCTAGAACACTGCTGAAGGAACAGTACACATAGATACACCACTAAACGTTAACATATGTCTATGTACATTATGTTCATGTTCAGCTGGCCTCAGGCCCCTTGTACTCTTGGGAACATGCTTTTGTTGCACCTTCTCTTTCCTGTTATGGTATTCTAACAACATGCTCATTGTTCATTAATAATCCTTAAAAAGCTCATTGTAACTTAATCCTCCTTAAAAATATGATATTTTCTACTACAGGCTGCTTCTTTATATGGTCAAGCTGCCTATGCTGTAATGAATTTGTATCCAATTTTCCATTCAATTGATTTGATAAAACTTAGACACTGTTTGAAAGTCATTTAAGTACTGAGTATATTACAGCCAAGTAATGCCATTCTGTATCAGCTTTTCAGGTATTAACCATCTTTAGAGAGAGGTGAACTACAACAGGCCAGACTTCACTGGGAAAAAATAAAAACCCACATTTTCAGACATTCTGTATCCACTACTTACAATTAGCAAAATAAAATTGTTTTCTGCGCAGCAATTAAAAAGTTTAGCACAGATCTACAACGAAAAAAATCGGAGTATTTTCAGTACTGCTCCTGCTCTCATATTACAGATGTTAATTTAATTTCCATTACTATTGTAGCATTAGGCATTTTCCTGGCACAGCTGGTGGCTATCCTCTTCTCCAAGCATGGGGCATTTGCTCATTGTTAAAAAAGCAAAATGCAACAGAAACAAACAAAAATGTTCAACACCAGCTCTTCTAACATGAAATCATAGAATCATTAAGATTGGAAAAGACATCTAAGATGATTGAGTCTAATGGTTAACCCAGCACCACGGTGTTCACTGCTAAACCATATCTCCAAGTGCCACATCCACATGCCTTTCAAACACTTGGAAGGCTTGTGGCTCAACCTCTTCCTTGGGCAGCCTCTTACAATACCTGACCACCATTTCGGTAAAAAAATTCTTCCTAATATCTAATCTAAACCTCCCCTGTTGCAACTTGAGTCCATTTCCTCTTGTCCTATCTCCTCTCACTTGGGGAGGAGAGACCAACCTCCACCTGACTATAGCCTCCTTTCAGGCGGTTGAAGTCAGAAATAATGTCTTCCTCCTTTTCTCCAGGCTAAACACCCCCAGCTCCCTCAGCTGCTTCTCAAAGGACTTGTGCTCCAGACCCTTCCCCAGCTCCTCAGTGTCTTTCTCATAGTGAGGGGCCCAGAACTGGACCCAGCACTGGAGGTGTGGCCTCAGCAGTGCAGAGTACAGGGGCACAATCCCTGCCCCGGTCCTGCTGGTCACACTAGTGCTGATACAGGCCAGGATGCCACTGGCCTTCCTGGCCACCTGAGCACACACTGGCTCATGTTCAGCTCTGTCAATCAGCACCCCCAGGTCCTTTTCCACTGGGCAGCTTTCCAGCCACTCTGCTCTCAGACTGTGGTACTACATGGGACTGTTGTGATCCAAGTGAAAAAGAACTAATCCACTGGGACATAAACTAAAAAGTGGGAGTTCTCTACGTAAGTTCTTAATCTAAATATAACTTAAGATATTAAATCTCACACTGATTTAGCAAAAAAGATTTCACAAAGTATCTGTCTCCATAATCAAAAGAAGTTAATTGAAGTGCTTGAATAAATGCTACTTAAATCTTAATACGCTTACAAATTCTGAAACATTAAGATTTTCCTGTATGCAAATCTAACCTGTAGTTATGCAAACTTATAGTCTCCTAATCGAAATAAACCACAAGTGCCATTTATCTAATTAGAGCTTCTGGAGTGACTCACCTGTAGAGCAGAAATTTCATGTTTTTCATAAAGGTGGAAGGATTACAAATATAAATTAATTATCCTCTTTTTTTTCTGTTTTGCATAGCAGTCAATGTGATATAATAACATACTTCCTGTAATTCTTCAACACAGTTCCAATGCTTACTGACTTCCTAAAACATAACTGGGTCTGCTTAGTGAATTACAAAATTAACTTCAAAACAAATATTCCTAAAGCAGCAGTTTTTAAAAACTGAATATTCTCAGGATGCAGTTCAACAGAATTAGAAAACATATTGCTGGATTAATGGGACAATAATCAATGTAAGTGGCCAGTGGTTTTGTAATAAATGGATTTTTTGCATTAAAAAAATTACTTCTCTAATGCTCCTAAGTTAATTAGAACATAGGGTGTTCTATTTAATTCTATTCAAATTTTATTGATTAATTATATTATTGAAGTGTTATAATTTTATTTTCTTTTGTTTGAGTGATTTGAGAATGACTTGGTTTTGTTTATTGCAGCTCTTGCATTGCATAGCATTGACAGTGTGTTTTGCCCGTCAGTGAATCTTCTCATTCTGCATTTACAGACGTCATGCATTATAGCTGCAAAGGTGAAATCTCTCCTAATTTTCCTGATGGTATTGACTTACATTTTAAAGTAGTTTACCTTTTAGTGACACAGCATTTATTTAGTGCATCTTACAAAAAAAAAAAAAACCACCAAAACAAAAAAAAAAAAAAACCAAAAAAAAAAAACAACCCAAAAAAACCCCTCCAAAAACCCCACAAAAAACGGCAGAGAAAGGACAATGTCTTACCCATACAGTAAGCACATTTGTCAGCTGTTTACACAAACCTCTGCATTATCTTAAACCATAACTGTCTATGCATAAATTTCTAAACCAGCTTGTAAAACCTAGTGCTGATGTTATTATATTTCAGGGTTAATATTGGAGCAAGTTCTCACTGGAGCAATGGTGTTCTGGCTCAGTTGAACTACTTACATCACTCTGAAAAGCAATGTCCAGTTGTTCAGCCTCCTAAGAGACAGCTGGCTTAGTAAACTTGGTCTATTCAAAACTAATGGTTCTAAGTCAGCCAAATTTAAAAATATCTGTCAAGCAAGGAAAGAAAATTATAGTTACTGAATGGAGAACTGATAGTCAGTTACATTGTGTCTCTGCTTCCAGGTTTTTTATGTGCCTTTACTAAGAGTAGGTGCAGACAGAACAGGGATTTCTCCTTTCTTTTTGAAGCTTCTTGAGCACAAACAGGGAAAGAAACTTGTAGAGTTGAAGAGGCACAAGGATGTCTGCCTGGAGTAGGGGGACTGAAGCTCCAAGGAAACACTAGAAACTGTGGTAAGGGACAGAGAGCAGATACCAGGTCACCAAGATGATGAAAGAAATTTCCTGCAACCATGGATAAGTGAGATGTAAGATAGATCCAGTTTGGAAGGTCAATGATTTGAGTAAAACAAACACTGGATAACAGGACAAGTCTGCAAAGCAGCAGAGCAAGACAATGGTTTATATATTCTCTTTATTTGAGTTGTCTCTGCCTACAAAATTTGGGAAAGTGGTTTATGTAATTTTGAAGCCTGACTTTTTTTTTTTTTTTAATTTAAAAGCCTTTTGATCTCCTTTGCGGAGTTCACTATAGGAAAAGGTCTAGTAAGATACACCTTAAAGCTTTTAATAATCTTGGATCCTGTTTAACAGACAGTCAACTGAAAGGCAGTGCCTGAAATCTAGCGCAAAGAGAAATGAACTACCAGTACACAAGTGACAACAGCTAAAGGGTTGATTTGTTCAGGAGTAATGAATTGGAATAGAAAACTAATTTTCCTTCATGTGATATTGAGAAGGAATAGTACTGAAATAATAAATAAATTTTGAATATTCATTAAAAATGGTATAAAATTGGTAGCATGTAAGAGAAAATAGCAGTAAAACATTTCTGAAGAGAATGTCTGTGGCAGACTCAATGATCTTTGCCCATGTGTTATAATAAAGAATTAGTGATGTCTTCCATGCCATCCTAAATGGCTCAATCATGTCAAAGAGAAAGGCATAATGAGAACCACTGTCAGAAAGCTGAAACAAAAACAAAAAAAAAAAAAAAATAGGACTACATTTTTAAGTCTATGGTGATTAATTGTAAGAACAAACTACCTAGAGAATTATTTGAGTCCCTGTCTCCTATATTTCAGATCAAAAATAGTGTCTGAAAAATATGGCTTAGGAAACTCAAGATGTTTAATAATAGCTGAACTCATGCTATTTCATTTATTAAGGGGAAAAAAAGAGAGTAGAATGAAGTAAAATGTTATATTGATATAAAGCAGGACAGATTATAGGATCTCACAGTTCAGACTACTTTCAAAATCTAGAATCTTTAGGAGAACAATTGCTGTAAAACATAAAATACCACCCTTGCTACCCAAGAGACTTTGTAGATTTTTGACATCAAGAGTATACAAAACTACCTGTGCATGCTAACTTAGTGTTTACAGACATACCTTCAGTATCTTCACATGAAAGAAAGAAGCTTTGTATCATTTTTAGTACATGTTTTCCTGTAAACTTGAACCCTATGTACAGGCTACAGGCAAAGCAGGAAATGAAAAGGTCTTAACTGCAGCAGTAGCCAGATTAATGGTCCTGCCCATCCTCTCCTCTAGTGAAAAACAAAAATCACACTATACACAAATGTATTATGAAAGAAATTGTACTAATCATTGTGAGGATTTGCATCCATATATGTTGCTTCTGTATGTTTTTTTATCAGAAGATGGAAATTTTCATATTCTTCCCAGGAATGTCCACAGAACAGTGAGAATTATGGTGCTGTATTTTTCATACCCAGATTATTCTTAGCAAATAGATTCCTGTATTACCATGTCCACTAAACTAGTGTGTAAGCAAAACTGCTGAATCAATACTAGAGGTACAGGACTTTAGTGGTTTTGTTTTGTCTTTCCTTTTACTTGTGATTAACAAGAATTTAAATATTCCTTTGTTTCACTTTGCATTTAACTCTGTATGGGATAGGTTTGCACAGGATCTTAAATAACACAGTTTCAAGAAGTCTTGTAAGTAGAATACATTACAAAGCTTATAGATAGGTTAATGCAAGTAGCTGGAATTTGAAATTTCTACCTAAGGATCTTCCAGATATTTTAGAGAAATGAATGTAAAACCTCTGATTTACTTTGAAATTTTGCTAGCAAAGTTACATTTCCAAGTCTTTATGTATTTATTTTAGTTCAGATTTGGAAAAAGTACAGTGCAGTTCTTAATATTTTTCTGTGCTGAGCATGATTCCTCAGAAAATTTTCTCACTTTTTTTCACATGAATGCACTTAGTAAAGTAAGTATATTGGTTAATACAGTGACGTTGCTCTCTGAATAAAGTAGTTAAACGTATCTTCTAGGATCATTTATCACTTAGCAATTTGCATAACACTGGGCAAAGATACCGAAAAAATCTTTCTTCCTAAGACTGATTGGTCTCATCTCATAAGCTCTCCAAACACAAATTTCAAAGACAGAATAAAAAGGTTTTGTGAAAAATGATGACAGCATCAGTTAATAAAATAAAAAAAAAACTTATGCTGAAAATCTTAGTCATGTAGTTTCTCAGAGCATTCCACTAGTGGGCAAAAGTAATTTTAGAAGGAAATACAAGCTCAGGACTTCTGTTTAAACAGTTAGACTGGGCAATGGGACATGGACAACTGTTAAGCTTTCTATTTTTCAAATCAGAGGTATCATAGGAAAAAAGTCTGAATGTGAAGATATGAAAATGAGCATCCATTGTTATGAGAAATGTCAGACACAGAAGTCTTAAATATCTGTTTTACCTAGATTTTTCTCCTTTGCTCTTCAAGGAAAAAAAGAAAAAAAAAAAAAAAAGAAGATAATAGCTATCGCCTGAGCCAGTAGTTCTAAGATTTCAAATTTTATAGACTGTCTGCCTTCAGGGCTTGAGGAGTCTTTGTGTTAAGAATCCACCTGATAATAATGTTTCAGTGGGAATATAATAATTCTCTTTTGCTAGAGGCAACTGGCAAAGAAACTTCCTAAGTCAACTAAAAGTCTCTTTTTTATTAGCTGGAATTTACTTCTGGGTCTTCATCTTTTACTTTCTGCCTCTGCTTAGCTGCAGGAACAGGAAAAGAATACGCGCAGGAGAGCTCACACTGAAATATGCCAAATCTTTTTTCTCCACTTGGAGATTCTATTCTACTGATTCCTTTTGCATAGTTTTCAGTAAATATGAAAATCATAAGGATGGCAGAGGCT
This sequence comes from Vidua macroura, assembly GCF_024509145.1. Taxonomy (NCBI): domain Eukaryota; kingdom Metazoa; phylum Chordata; class Aves; order Passeriformes; family Viduidae; genus Vidua; species Vidua macroura. The sequence goes on from NC_071573.1 coordinate 92,530,717, forward strand.
ATGTGGCTTTTTAGTTCAACTGGGATGGAAAAATCATAGAATAGTTTAATTTGGAAGGGATCTTTAAAGGTCATCTAGTCCAATTCCTTTGAAATGAGCAGGGACATCTTCAACTAGATCAGGTTTCTCAGAGCCCCAATCTAACCTTGAATGCTTCCAGGGATTAAGAATCCACCACCTCTCTGGGTAACCTGTGCCAGTGTCTCACCACTCTCATTGTAAAAAATTCTTCCTTATATCTGGTCTAAATCCAGCATGATTTCTTTTCTATTTTTTTTTTCTTCCTTAAATGAAAGACGGTAGTTTTAGATTAGCAGCGGATCAGAGCAGAGAGAAGAGGAAAATAATAGAGAACACCTGGTGTTAAAATCTGGATTTACTATTCAGTTAGTGCCACTTAGTAGCTACTACGTATCTTGAAATCCAGGTGAATTACACTAATAATAATAATAATAATAATAATAATAATAATAGTAATAATAATCTTTATGTGTATAATGACTTTGACTCCTAAGGACTTGGATATGTTTTAGGGGTCATTTTTTGAGGCACTCATCAGAGTGGGTTCTATTCCTGAAGGGAGCCTTTGGGTGCCATGGTAATAAGAATTCTATCTAAAATAAGAAAATGCATTTTTTCTTCACTCATCCTCCTGTGGTCTTGGAGGGGAGAGCTGTTCTACTTGCAGCTCAGGCTACTTTTAGGATGAAGTGTTCTCAGGAAATATGCTAATCCAGCAGATCCATTTTGTGCTGAAGTGCTGTCTTCTCTTCAGAGCAGTCCTGTCAGCTGGCCTTGGTGAGTTGGTCACCAGTTTTAATTGTGATGGATCTCCCATCTCCTCCTTGAACCAGCAAGTCTTCCAGGCTTGGTATCCAAATGCAGATAATAATTGGAACTACAGTCACAACTGTAAATCAGACAGAGTTAAAATATTTCTCACTGACATTAACAACAGAGGTAAAATCAAGGTCCAAATTACACTAAATCGAGTAATTTACTTCAGTTATATCTTGGGAAATCAATATCATCATCATTTTCCATAACTCTGTTCTGAAACTCTTTCAAACTGAGTAGGTGCAAAGAGTTACCTCCCTTAAGTGAGGTCACCCAAGTCCCAGATACAGCTCCATCACTTCGTCTTGCTCTCAGATGCTTTGAAGAACAAACAGAGTGTTTGGAACAAACTAGGCTGCCATCTGTAGGAAGTGTTTCCAGGCTCTTTTCCAGAAAGGGTGATGTTCTCTTCCACAGACTCTTCCTTATGTTAGCCTGGGAGGTTCTGATTAAAGAAATGTATTTTGAATGGGAGATAAGGGACAACATTTTCCCTCATCTTCCCTTACTGTTAACCTTTGTCATTTAAGGATTTTCAGCAGCTGAACTCCAGATGCTTTGCTTTTTCCCTTGCTACTTTTAGGATTGTGGATTATAATTCATCTGAGTCTGTTGCTTTCTCAACTTTTAATCATTCTAATTGCCTAATTATCTACTGTAATGAAATGATAAAGCCCTTAACAGTTCAGTCTTCCTTCTCCCTATAGGAAATTCTATCTCCTCCTCTGGGATGTTACCTTCTTTGTTTAAAAGACAGAGAAGTTATTTGAGGGCTGGGCATAAATGCTAGTTTTGCTTGCTTAAACACTTTCCTTCATCACTGATTTCTTTTTATAATTGTAGCTACTCTTTAGTCTTTGTTTACAGATCAACAATTTTGTTAAATTTCCTTAATAATAAAGGGCAGCAGGGAGAGAGAAAACAGACATTGCATAAAATCTAGAAACTCTTTCCAAATCAGAGAAAAAAAATGCAGATTTTACCAACACCAAAGGTGACTTTATAGCAATGAACTTCAAATTCACACTGTATTTTTACTCAGTGAAGCATACTTTTTCTCTGCAAGATTGCTCTAGCATGAGAAGTATGGAATGAGGCATCAATCTATGAAATTATATTATGTGAATTTCATGAAGTGAACTTGGATTTCTCCACTGTCAATAAATATTCCAAATTTGCATCTGCTCTATATTACAGCTTTTTTATATTTGTCATTTAGCTTTGTCTCAAAAAAAAGAGGAGTATTTTTGAAAAACTACTGTAGGTACTTGAGAATACATTTTGGAGAAGATCTTACAGAAGAGAATCTGTATGGGCTGAGATATCTGACTGCAGTTATGGGGGAGGTATTGGATCTGCAGTCAGTTCTTGTTGTTTTGTTTCCTGGCTGGCTGCATCAGGGGAGCTGCTCACTGAATAGGCTATATGGTATGTTTCCTGACCAGTACACTGCCTAGTTTGAATTCCCTTCTGAATTGCCCAAGTGCCATGTCCTGTGTTCTCCCCTAATCAATTTTTTTTGCATGTCCTTTCTCTTGTCCCCAACAGAAGAGGGTCCATGTGATACTGTTCTGCTTCAGGGTCAGTCTCTATAGCTAGCACAAGTTTTTTTCCCAGCTTTCTTTCTGGAAGGTACAGCTTTGAACACTTTGAACACGATGTCATAGAAAGTACCTGGCTTCCACATTAGCAAATCGCCAAAGAGATAAGCATTTACTTTCTGAAAGGAAGACTAGAAGCAGTAAGGGGCATGGGATATGATTCAATTTCTCCCTCACTAAAAAGTGAGTCAGTAAAAAATCATCTGCCCAAAGTAGTATTTGAACAGAGAATAAAAGTGTAAGAGAATTCAGAGAGAAAAATCTGTGAGGAGGATAGACAAGGAAAAGAAGGAAACGAGAGGACAAAGCACTTAAAATGTGAGGAGGAATTAGCTTAGGAGAAGTATAGGAAAAAGTCCTACTATGCATGAAAGATACAGAAGAACCAAAAAGAATGGAGTTCTGCCTGTTAGAAAAGGAGGGTCAGGACATGAGAGAAAGCATTCAAAAGAGCATGAAGTGGGCTAAGAAGAAAGAAGTAGAGAGAGGAGGTTGGAAAAAGTGGGAGCTGACAAAACTTTTAGGCAAACACACAGAAATGTTATAAGCTTGACTATTTCTTTAGGCAGAATGATATAAGCATAATTCAAGCCTGTTATAAGAACAATTTCATTCAAGTCCAGTCCTTTCTGTTATCCTGGATTTGAATTCTACACCTCTGCAGGCTTACAGGGAGGTGGAGACATCCTATTCATGCATCATCCTCACACACATTAATTCACAGAGCATGGGACTTCATGCCACTTTTCTATCCTTAGAATCGAATTTTTTATAATTTTTGAAATGTATTTCCTGATTTCCATCAAGTCAATCCTGCTTGTCTGCTATTACAAATACTTTTTCTTGTTTAAGGCAGTTAAGGTTCTAATTTTCTCTTCTAGCAAGTATGTTTTGCTGTGGAAGGCTTCCCAACATGTCTCCAGCCATGCAGGAATTATTCCTTTTCCTGGAGTGTTTAATCAGCACAGTCACATGAAGAGCAGCCCTCTGACATGCACAAACCTCTGTCCCTGGTTCAGAAGACTCAGAACCACAACGACCTCACAGGTTTCCAACTCATGTATCTAGCCTTTCTTACAGGAGTAACTTTTCAGCTGGAATTTATTATGTCTAGGAACAAGTCCTGGTAAATTCATCTTCTTTTGCTTTAAAAGCTGCTTATAAGTGAACCTGATTTATTTGCTTCTAAATTCAGCTGAATGGCATAAAACATTTTAGAGGGATTGCCACATAGCTGTTTTGAATACATTTATTTCTGTTTCCTATAGTTACTGATATGAATCTGTGATCCAGATCTTTAAATTCTATAAACTAACATACTTTCTTTGAAATATTTTATTGCGTGGAATTCTGATTTCTATGATTTAAGGATTGAGCTTTATTTTCAGTATATCACTAAAAATCCCCATGAATTCTCAGAAATAAGAGATGGTCATAGCAGGTATCCTATTCTTCGATATTAAAATTTTAATTCTTTATTAAAATGGAAATTCACAGTAAATCAGGTGAAAGCAATTATTTGTATTTTTAAATCTTTTGAGGGATGTTTTCAGGCATATGTAGTGACATTTATGTCTTCATTGGATATCTGAAGAAACATTTCCTTGAACCTATTGTGATCTCTGGTATGTCAAGTATTACATAAGATGTGGTAAGGAGCTCGGGCCTACAGAAAACAATGACAACTGAAGTAAATCTAAGATTCAGATATTTCAGATTTGATTGAAATAATATTTTAGAAATCAGTATTTTAGGTACCTTCTGAATTAAAATATGAAACTCCACAGACAATTTTATGGGGGACAAATGTCTTTTTTAAGAAAAAAAAACTAGTTTAAAATACAAAAGAAATATTTTCAACAAGTCTTACAAAAACTTCCTATATGCTTTGCTTTGAGTTGAGAATGTTCCAAACAAGACATATCCCCTTGAGTAAAAGGGATGAGGTCCCATGTACACACCTCAGCATTTTTATAAATAACCACAATAATAATAATAATAGTAGTAGTAGTAGTAGCAGTGATGTCCCAGAAAAAAAAGAATGTTGAATATAGACAATACCCTCAAAAATGTTGCTCTATGGCTCCAGTGTCCTTTATTGTCACTGTTCTCTAAATGCAAGCTAGTTAATTATCCATAAATATATTAAAAATTTGAAATTTTGCAGATGGTCTTGAATTAATTCTAAAATATCCTGTTATACAGAGGAATTTATGCCCAGGAGGTGAATTTTTTTTTGCCAGAATAAGGAAGCATTGCCCCTATTTCTATCTCTTTGCCAACAGCAAGTACTTAAACTATTTGGATTTTGTTTTTTCTTGACTGAGCTCCCTTCAAGTTAAGGAATGGAAATTGAATATATATATATATCTGGACAGATTTCAGATTTGGTACCAGCTCAAATTCTGCAACTAAATCCTGGGACATTCATTACCTAGTGCTGAAAATTATATATTTTATATTATATATATTGCTATATATTGTTAGATAAAGGTTGTGTAGTAACAGAATTTGAATTAAATGCAATTTATAAACTGCATGATATGTAGGAAATAATGTACCTGACATTTGATTTTTTTTTTATTGCATTCATGTTTAATTCTGCCCAGTGTGTTGTCCTGCTGTTCTCAAAGTTGTCTCATAGCTTTGAACTGCCTTACACAGGACTGTGTGAATAATGTGGCCATAAAGACAAATGAAAGCCACGGCATTTTATTGTCATTATCAAAAGAAACAAGAGCTCAGCACTCTTGAGATACTGACTGTAAAGACAATTTCTGATTTTCCCTTTTGATTGCTCTGGTTCCGTGGCACCCACACTCAAAAGCAAAGGCAAAGCACAGTGAAGCTTTATATGTGTGCAATGGAGATGTATGAGGAGGGTCTGAGGTTCACTAGATGTTCATGCCAAGTACTACTTTTGAACCTTTGGATTAATCCAGACATCTGCAAAGGCTGAAAAATATGTGCCTTTCCAGAATAGCAACTGTAAACCAGGCACCATGGCCTAAAATTAAATCAGATGCCTATGTTTAGGCAATATACCCTAGAAATATTGCCCCTCAGTAACTCCATGGAGGGAGCCAGGATATTTTCATTATTTGCAGTAGGAGTAATACAACAAATAACATTCCTATTGTTGGCACTGCCTGCATTATTAAACCTTGCAACCTAATGAGCCTTTGTTTAGTTTTGCTGGCCATTTTTTTTTTCCAGAGTCTGAGACAGCTAAACACCCAAATCCAAATGACGCTAAAAGGGAAGGAAAAATTTAGACAAAATGGTGTCCAGAATAGATAAAACATTTAATAGCCTAAAGTGACATCTAGAGCATTAAAGCATCTATATGTATCCTAAAAGGCTAAATCAGCCGAAGGAAAGAAAAGGAAAGGTAGTAATGCTGTACCTTAGGTTGTTTTTGTGCATTTGGGGAGTCCTAGATACACATTTTGCTTCACAGATTTTTGTATGTATTTTCTTGTCATTGGATATATAAAAACATGCCTGGAAAAGTTAGAGAGGTTCTGGATTCCATTCTTGGCATGAGGCAGCAAAATATATCATTATGATGTAAATTCTGTGTTTGGACAGCAGGCTTCTTTGAAAGTCCCAAACTCCTGCCATAAAGGTAATTCTGATTTATATTTATCCACGTAATTAGTTCTGGAAGAATTTCTTTTTAATTTTCATTCATATACATTTCAAAGAGGAAGAAAATGTCATATTAAGATTATCCCACTGGAAAAGCAAGAAAAAAAATATATGTAATAGCCAGCCACATTTGACCACACATCATGATGGCTCTATAAAGAAAGAGAAAAAAAGAAAATAATTTCAGCCAGTTGGGAAGTTGTCCCAGATACTGATGAAAAGATAATAATTAATGATAGGATTTTTATTCATTTATTTATTTAGAGACAGATGCATTGCTAATTTTAACCTCAAAAGGACATTTCAGCCTTGCAAATTGCACAGATTTTTGGATGGTACTTTTTAGATATTTCTGTAAGAAATGTGGACTTTGCTGTTGGCATTTTCTTTCAAAGAACTTTTAAATCTAAAGGAACTCCCTTTCCCTTTCCCGTTTCTACAGAGCTGAAAACATGAGAGCTGTGTGAATTACATTTTGATATTTTGTAAGCTTATTTACCTCAATACCTATTAATCACTCAGAGCAAAAGATAAACTTTTGGCATATCCAGTTTGAGAGGGATCAGGGCTTCCCTCAAGCATTTTCCAATATGGGTTTGAAAAAGGCCTCATGTGCGTCAAAGATAAAACCTTCCTAGTATGTCTTTCATGCCCTATATGACTATTTTGTTTGTGAAAAGATAGTTTATGGCCAATGTTTAGCCAGTATTTGAGTTGCTTTTGTAACACTATGGACTTATTTTCTCTCTACCTTTTCACCAAAGAATGTGAAAGACTGCCCCTCAAAATCACTGATGGATATGTTGATTGTCTTTGGATGGAGTCCTGCAAGAAGTACTGCACTTTTCTGTTAGAAACATTTTGACACCCTGTTATCTTCCTGAGTTGATCAGACACCTGCTGCTAGTCCACCTGCCTTTTTGGCAACCAGAAATGCTTGTCTGCCTCTCTTTCCTAGTTTGTTTTTTTTTTTTTTTCCCTCATCTCTGGCTGTGCAAGTATCAACAGGTGGGATCAATTGTGAGGAAGGATGTTGTGCCAATACTTCATTGCTGGCATGGAGGCAGGAGCTCCTGCAGAGGGGATGGCATGTGTGCCTTGAAGGAGGCTGCTCTGCAGAAGTCAGTGCTGTCTGGCACTCACACATTACTAGAGGGGTCAAATCAACTTTGGGGCAGGCAGGGTGCCATTCTGACAGAAGGGGTAGCCAAGATGCCAGATAGTTATGCAGCAAGTGTGTTTGCTGAGGTTTTGATTTCCAATCAGCAATGTTTACATGTCTGTTCATCTTGAATTTATACATATTTGTTTAAGAAAATGCATGAGAATTAATCTAAAGCTGCAGTGTATTAACTTAAGAAAAAAGTAAAAAGAGCTGAGCAGAATGGAAGCTTGCAGCCATAGCTGTATTTCACATATGGGTATGCAGACATACTTTTGTTTGCAGCGACAAGTCTCTCTAGGGCCTGTTTTGTGGTAGGAACTGTCCCCTAATACTAAGCGTTGACCCTATTTTTGCACTGTAGATGGCAGAAATATGCAAAGTCTCAAATGTTATAAGGGTTAACCCAATTGGATCTGCCAATCAGAATTATTTTCTGGAGCTAGTAGAGCTTTTAAAAATCCTTATATTTTTAACCTAGTTAACTGCACTTTTCAGACAGAACCAAGGAGAAAGGATATGCAAAAGGATATAAAGAGCACTTTTAAAATCCATTGACCATGTTAACATCTTAAAGGAAAAAAGTTTCTTATCAAACTGTGTGACAGTTTGAAACAGTAACTGAATTATCTGCATCAATCTACCTCTTAAGCAGTCACCTCTATTTTGAGAGCACACTGAGAGCAATCATGCCTGTTTGCAGCTAACCTCCTCATTCTAAGATACTAAATTGCATCTTTAGCACAAACATTTGAATTAATTGCTGGCATCTCAATGGGACAGATTGCCAAGACTTTATGGATGAGATCCAGTCTTGGTACTGTATAGGATATCAGACTCATATTAGCCTTGCAGTCAGGCAAGTCCCTTAAATACTTTCTCATGTGAGGAGTAGACAAAGCCCTCATTGGACTCTGTGAAGCTCTCATTATGCAAAATTATCTTCCCATCTCATGGAGCTGTCTAATTAGTCAATATCAAGAAAGGCACATTTTTAGCTTTCTCCATCCCAGCATTGCTGTATACAACACTTGTAAAACTATTAAAAACATATTGATTAAGATAGAGCCTTAGGTGAAGCTTGTAAAGACAAAGTAACTGTTTGGACAGTCCTTAGATTGTATCAGTGCCTGTTTAAAAACAAGCCGCAAGACAGGCTGAAAAAAATTATGCCATTCATGCCACCCTCCTAAGTCTTTACTGATTCCTCCATCGCTGCAGCTCATTGCTATATTCAGTGTCTGACCACAAGAACTGCCATGTGATGAACAGTCAAAGTGAAGGGAAAAAAAATAAGATTGCATTTCAGCAATTTCTCCTGAGCTTATAAACTCTTAAAAATGTGAAATTTATCAGGTTGTAGCTCAGAGAAGATGTATTACCTGTTCCAACACTGTACTGTTTAATTATTTCACATATTTTAAGATGTAAGATGTGCATTTTATAGGAAGGAAAGAGGAGCAGTTTACTGGAGACTAAAGGACATATAGGTTATGCTGATTAATCTTTGTCTAAGATTGATTCAGTGAGATAAGAAAGCAGCTTTGAAAATCCTCCTGGTTTTTTTTTTTCTGATTTTTTTTGTAGATCTTATAAACATTCTTCAGAATAAAAGTGTGAATCTCAGTCCCGTACTGGCAGAATTACCATGGCATTTTGAGATATCCCCTTAAAAAAGGATTCACTTTGAAAATGCTTTTAAAGAAACCAGAGGTTATGTTTCTCTGTACACTCAGTCCAACATATGCTGACCAGTGGTGCAACATGTTCATAAATACACTTTTGCCGGTCAACTGTAATTTGTTTACTATAGGCAGAAGTAAATCAGTCCTTGTTAAATTTATTCTCAATATAATTAAAAGCTTTGTACTCTCTTTCAATAACTTTGTTATTCTTCTAACAAAGAATTTTATTAATATCTAATTCAGCAAGGCTAATGGATCAGAATATAGGTAGGAGCAGTAGGTGTAGGCATGCTTTTCTGTTTTTTAGAGATTCAAATGTGAATATCCAATACCTGAACAGTTCCATACCTATTTTCAGGCTCCTCCAAAGTGCTCAATAGAGAAAAATATGAACTTACAGAGCACTGCAGTAGCTGGTCTTTGGAAGCTCTGGAAATATCCTCAGCTTTACAGAGATAAAGTCTCTGTACCTTTTTTGTTACCAGGTGCACAGTTGTGTTAATGAAGAACCACAATTAATTTACCACCTAATTTGTTGCTTGTTATTTGATTGCATGTTATTACCATTAGAGGTGTTTGTGGTTGTAGTCAGTCTGGAATTAAATATAAATGAACTATACGGCCTATTGAAATTTTCTTGTACAGATCACCAGCTAACAGAGGCAACTCATTATGTTCAAAAGTAAAGGGAGGTGGATTCATTTTTCAATTTTTGATTCTCTTAACAGTGAGTTTGCCAAGACCAGCAGCAGCCTTGTGCAGAAGCATTTCCACACACTTCTACTCTGATAAGAAGTAATAGAATGATTACCTCTTTGTAACTAAAAATGTCATGATTTTCATAAAACCACCTATCTTAACATCTCCACATTGCCATATTGTCATGATCTGGAATATTGCCTAGATAGGGCTTCTTTCCAACTCCTTGACTTATTTCCTGTGCATAAAAAGGAACTGGGACAAAGCACCCTATTGATTATGAAGCTCAGAATAGAAAATACTGTATCATATAAGGTTATGTTGTAATACAGTATGCTTGGTAACAATTTGAGAACATTGCTTTAACTCAATGGCAAGCTGTTTTGTATAGCTCAGTTCAGAAGCATTTATAGTCCGTGGAATGAATCAGTTTCTAAATCATAGCTGACTCTGATTTCTGCTATTTGTATTTGTTATATGAACAGTACTTTTAGGAGAGAAATCATTGCAAATTTGAAACAGTGCTTTGATAAGCATCATAATTCAAGAACTGGAGGCACAGGAGCACATTTAAGAGCTAAATAGGAAACAGTTAAAATTTATCTGCAAAGTGATCGCTAAATGGAAACCAAAAAGGTCAGCTACAATGCACTCTAGGGAATCAAGATCCACACACTAAGAGAGCTGCAGGTGCTGTGCTGGACAGTGAAACACAATGTTTTTAATTAAATCATGGGCCTTCCTGAGGGAATATTGCATTAAAATCCAAGTGAATCTGACATAATGGCAAGATCTACATTCCTGGTTCTTAGTCAAGTCATTGCATTAGTCTGCCAATTAGATCAGGAGGGAGGCATTTCAAATTACAGCAGCAATTTTACAGAGTAGATAATTATGGCAAGTTATGAATGACAGATATAACTGCAGCTAGTTTTCTTCTTTTTTTCTGTTTTTTTTTAGTCTCCCCCCCCCTTTTCCTTTATCCCTTTTTCCCTTCTTCCATATTGTTGTGGTTTTTTTTTTTCTTTCTTTTGAGGATTCCTAGCACCAAATGTTATATATCACTTTGGTTACCATTTGGTTCTTGTTACTTTATTAAGCAAACTTTAGTCATAATTTGTCTGTAACTGTTGCTGACATTTATAAGCTAATCTACAATAATTCTTATTATATTTACATTACTAGTCTTCAACTGTCTGGATTCTTTCACCATAGTAATAGCTACCTTCAAAATAATATCCACAAAAGGTACATATGTAGTAATTTTATTGCATGTGAGATCTTATATATTGTTGAATACTGCTTTTATGTATTTGCACTAGGACAAAAACCATGTCATGCTTGTATGATGATTATTTTTGACTTAACAGAAGTATAATGAAAACTGAAGATGGAACAGATGTAGTTTTAAAATATTTTCATGAATGCATATTAGAGTACCATATTTTTATTTAAAAACTGCTTCCAAGTCCAAATAAGATAATTATGGTTCTTAATAGACATCTGCACTGTTTACATTTACACCATGTCCTCTAGAAATGCAGGTCTCATTTACAAGATTATTTTCTTTTATTTTTCTGTTAACTAATGCTCAATTAGAGTTGATTTGACTTGTAATATATAGAACAGCCTCACCTAATTACTTCATCTGGATAATTTCTACTATTTAGACATATTCATTAAGACCATATTCTCAGCAACAATACTATTTCTATATCTATGTATTTGGATAAAAGAATGATCAGTTCAGCTTGAATTGAATTTATTTGTAAAAATTTTTACCAATATCATTAAGCATATTTGGTCAACATGAAATACTTCCTTTGATCTAAAATGAATTTTTTTATAGAAAAACCTACTTTCAAGATGAAACCAAGTCTTGACTTAGTGGTCTGCAGCTCAGAAGATAAATGTCCATCAAGGATGCAGTATAAGCATGCTTGATTCTTTTTTCTGTTAAGGAGGCCAAAGTCCACAATTTCAAGGGGTAGCTCCTCACTGTTGTAAGGTACAATGTTCAGAATCCTCCTGACAATGTTCTGATTTTAAAGAGAAACCCTGTGGTGGATGCATTAGGGACTGACCTGACAGAGTCAACAGCAGATTTGTTTTCATTTGCATTCCTGAGGCAGTGAGTAACCAAATATTTTTGACAAAAGGGTGTTAGAAACTTGACCACACCTTATTGACTAGGATATCCTCATTAATAATGGGATTCAAACTCTAATTTAAATGGAAAAGGAGTAGATTTGAACCATGATTTCTTTCAGATAGGCACCCTCATTAACAGAATACTTTAAGATCCAGTTTCTTCAGCTGTTCTTTTTGAAGCTATTTTGCTCTTTAGGAAATGCTTAGACTTGTATAGGGGGCACGCAAGGCTCAAATTACAAAAGCAAGTGTTTATTCACTGCATAGGTAGTATACGTCTCAAATTCTTTGGCAAGAGAGTGGATAAGAAAAAAATCCCCTGTACCTAGCACAAAAGATGTCAGGAGTACTTGAGATGAGATTTCTATGGGCAGCTATTAAATAAATAAATTGTATCTTACCCAGGAAATGCCCCATTCTGAAAATGGCTTGGGGTTCAGGAGACTGTTAGGAAAAACATATCTCTATGCATAGTCTTCTGTTACTCTTTCCTATGCATTTGTCTCTAGCCACTGTTGAGACAGAAGACTGTCCAGATCTGAAGTGTGCAGCAGTTCTTAAATACTTGCGACTGCAAAAAGAAAGAATTACATATATAAAACAGACTGACACCAACATAAGTGATAGACATTTTTTGTCCATAATATTCAGTAGTTTTGTGTGAAGACATCCTCCCAGAACATTATGCAATAGAAATAGAATTTTCTGTGTCCCTAATATAGAGGTATCATTACCAGTGTTAGGGCTCCAGTCTCCCATCATTTGTTCCAAATTAAGACTGCTTTGCATGGAATTGCTTCATGTTCATGTTCCCTCTTTCCTAGTTTTCTTCCTATTTTAACAGCTTATCTTAAATGTTAGTGATCACAGGAATCATCTTCTTGCTGTGTTCTCAGTAGAAGGATGAGTTATGCACTGCAATATTAATTTAAGTTTTACTATTTTTTAAATTGAAAATAGTTAATGTATCAAAACAATAATAATTTTCTTTTGAAAGAAAAGATAATGTAATGAAAACTGGAAGATCATCTACAGTGAGATAGGGAGATAAAAATTGGGCAAGTAGAAGTAGAATATTAAAATTCATATGGGGAAAATGCAATTTTACACAAGACAGAGAGAAGGAAAGAAAAATAAAAATACAGTAATGCCAAAGAAGACATTCTAGAGACAATAAGCAGAAAATCAGAAATTATTTTGCAAGGCCACACTGCAGCAAAAATAAATTGAATGCCATTTTGCTATCCATACACTGACATATCACGCAACATTGACAGAAAATTACAATATCCAAAAAACAGGGAAAGCTGAGAGACAATGGTAAGAAAGTTGTTCTGCTGCTGGTTTTATTCTTGGACTTATTGCTAAGTTGTCTTAGCTGCTCTGATAACTTCAAACCACTGATCATTGAAACTGCATGTTTTTCCCTTCATTTGGAAGAGTAGATCTTTGTTATTAGCAATTTTTATGCATTAGATCTCTAGTAGAATAATTCCCAGAAATATTTGAGGAAAATTTCAGGTGACAATTACCAGGATACTCTTGCTGAAAGAAGTACTAAGAATAAGAAAGGATAAAATGACTGGTGAACACTTTTCATTGAAGTATATATATGTAATCTAGGGGTTTCTGTAGTCCATTGAAGATAAACACCAGTTGAATTTGGTAATGCATTTATTGGCTGATAGTGTAAAAAGAATTATGCGTGTGTGTTTGTGTGTGTGTGTGTGTGTGTGTTTGTGTGTGTGTACATACATATCCTGCAAACAGATCATCATACCCCTCAAAAATAGATTCTATTATCTATATTGATTTATGTAACTCCTTACTCTATTATTAGCTGATATAACTCTTCATTAGTTATGGATTTACATATTCAATGCTCTGTTGCCAGCAAGCCAGAGCCAAGAAGCAAAGCAAATGTCACGGTGAAGTTGTTTGTTTTTAGATGTTTGTTTTGTTTTTTTCATTTTCCATATTTTGGAATACTTTCTGTCTGTTTCACAGTTCCATGAATAAAGCTTAGTTATATAGTGTGAATGTCACTTGCACGGGCAAAGTGCCAGAACCAAGGACTGAAGTGGAGATGAAGTAATAAAATATAAACCATGTGAACCAGAGAGAAATGGTTGGATTTAAAACAACTCTTGCCATGGATGGCCAGTAGAGGTCATTTTGGCTATCTGTCCAATTACAAAAACGGAACAGGCAGAGAAATGAGAGCACATAAAGAACAAAATCTATTCAGCTTAGTCCATAAACACTTTAGAGACCAGCTGCAGATGTGGTAGAGCTACAAAGGGCTTCCTGGAACAATGAAAGTCTTATATGCTTCCACTTACTGATCAAAAAATGTTCAGAACCAGTCCTATTTACAGTAGCAAGATCTCAACCTACTTCATTAAAAATGAGAATGAATTTCCAACCCCACCCTTTAATGGAATTTTGTTAAATCAGAGGTCTTGGAAAATACGTTCAAAACCTGAAAAAATACTGAGCTTATTCAGTCAGAACTTGGATTGTTTCTTCTACATAAAATCTGTAGAATGTGATGTATAGAGAAAAAAACTCGACTCTAATGACACAGTAAACTAATCCAGTATTTTTTTTATTTAAAAAGGTTTTCACAGATTTTTCAGAAATAAAATCAATTTTGTAAAACTTTAATTTTACCCTTTTTAGTACTATTTTTTTTGGATAAATATGATTGTGAGCCACTTACAATTCAATTTCTACAAAAACACTGCATAAGTATCAGGTTCAGGTAGCTAACTAGTGGCAAGATTTCACATGAGTTTCCCATAAAAGTTTTGACTGTGTAAGTGCAATAGTTACAATACTCTTGGCATGTATTAATACAGCCATTACAAAAGGGCATTTTGGTTTGATTAAGTGGCTTCTTTGTGGGTAAATATAATGCTGTACTATAAGAATCCTTTCCAGTTTGTGATAATTGCTTCTGGTTTATGCTAGTCCAGTAGTACAAAGAAATAACATGCTAACTTGTAATAGATATAGTCTAAAAATAAAATGCCAAAAAAAGAAGAAATCACTTAAATCTTTAAACAGTATTAGACATAGTAGAATAATTTGATTTCAAACATTTTTTTCAAAGCCTAGGACAGTGTGTTCTTGGTGTAAGATGTTTTTTTAACCACAATAAGTAGGTTGTAGGATTTGCGTTGGAGATACCATATGGAAAGCACTAATTTAATAGGAAATGATAATCTGTGAAATGGATTCATGATTCATGAGTCACAATGCACAATAACACATGCCAGTAATTTACTAAAATACAGTATGCATGTATGTATATTAATTTACACATGTGCATATATGCAAATTCTTTGTTATTTGGTTGCTGTTAGAGTCCTAAGAGAAATATAGTTCTTTTTTTAATGTAAGAAACAGCACATTTAAACATGAGGACAACTGGCCAGGTATTGGGGTTTGTGCTCACAAGAAATAGTTTTGAATAATAGTTATAATGGAGAGCATGCATAATCTCTATCTACACTTGTTCATTGTGTAGATTATAAATACTTCCAAGGTTCAGCCATAGGAACATATTTTTAGAAAGAGTCTTACAAGCAGAAGGAGGATCTGAGAAAAAAGAGTTTTCTGATGACATTTCTTGATAAACTGAAATAAACATACCTCATTTAGAAGCTAAAGCAAAATATGCCACTGCAGCCATTTGGTTGTATTGATGCCTGCTTTATGATGAAATGTTATATCCTTTCTCTCTAAGTGAAAAACAACAATATTGTCTTTAGTTGGTCCTGAGTGAATGTATTATGGTAATCAAAGTCCTTATTTTAGTCTTCTGCAAATGCAGACATTTATCATGTTAAGAAGGGGCTTTTTGTTTTCTAGGAAGAATTAACTTCGTGTTGAAGGGGCCTCTTTGTTACTGAGATCCAAGGTATAATGATAGCTGATAATATTTATGAGAGATGGAGGCTCTTCAGTGAACCTACATGCCAAAGCGCTAACAAAACCCAATTAGCTGCTTAGGTGATTCCCCTTTAGTCATCACTCAGAGAACAGAAATCATGAAAGCTGGGAGAGGATCACAACTGGGTCTACTGCAAGGACAAGAGATGAAATAGTGCTGGATCTTCGTTGAAGTCTTAAAGGACAGTAACTGAAGTGAATGGATTTTAGTAAAGGCTCTCTTTAATGAACCTATTCAGAGCTGAAATCAATGCGTGATAATACCATATAAGTGGTACTGTGGTGAGTGGGAAGAGCACAGTGAGAGGTATCAGTATAGGGGTGACTAGCTAGCTAGAGGCAACAGCATCATGATTAGAGGGAATAGTGCAGCTGGGAGCAGCAGCCAGGAGCATCAGCCTGGTGAGAGGGGGTGATGGTTCACCTATGCATTTATGATTAGAGGTTGTGGCAGTTAGCAATTGTGATGAAGTAACATCAAGGTACCTCTACATGCATAGGCATAATTTTATGATAAAAGATGTATGGGAGTCTGTCTGCATGCCTGCTAGGATAGTACTGAGTACTGAAAAAAAAGCTGAGTCACATGTATTGGAAAGGTTCAACCTGGAGAAATGCTTTCAGTGTAGATGAAGTGATAGTGTGAAAAAAACAAAGGACAGCCAACTCACAGAATTATGGCCTTTGAACTGGTGGTTTCTATTCAGGAGCAAAATCTTAAAATTATGACAGATAGCTTAGAATGCAGTATCAGAAAAGCAAAAGAAAAGGTAGCACTTAGTAGGTGAAGAACAGAGAACAAAGCAGAATGAGAAGATTTCACCCCCTTACAAGGCATCTGCTTACAGCCACTGATAGGAGTCAGGATGCTGAGCTTGATGGGCTGTTCTTCTGTTTTCATATGCTCACATCTGGGTGAGAAAATTTAATCAATGGTCTTATGCCTACTGTTCTGCAGGGCTATGCTTTCCCATCAGACAAACACTAGCTTCATTTATTGCTGCTTTGTTTTCCACAAATCAATGCTGTGTCAGTTTTCCTTTTCATACCTTTGGTTTTAACTGTGTACATATGGATGTGGCAAGAAAGCAAGTGACTGATCAGGAGATCAGTGTTGTAGATCCACAGCCATCTGCTGTCCACCACAAACTGGCCTGATACCTGCAACATCTGAAAGAGGTGCTACAGAAATCTGAATTTTAAAGGTGTTTACCCAAGTACATGTTAAAAACTTGCAACTTTTCTTTCTAACAACTGAAATACTGTTAGATAAGAAAGTTATAATCAAATGCCAATAAAATTTATTTATTGTAAAACCAAGGAGAACTCTTGGTCTGTTACCAGCTAAGCTTCCTTGCAACACTGAATGTGCCTTTATTGAAAAATACATTTTAATAGCACACCAGCACAGTGTCCAGAGAGGAGATTTTCTGATTTTCTTTTGCATAAATAAGTACAGTATTCATAAAAAATCTGAATTGAGAGGAAACACATTATTGTCTAAAACATTTAGAATTTATCTATTTCCTAGTTCACAAAATCTCTACTAATAAATATGAACCATTTCAGTGAGAGTCAATATTAAGGACAACTGGATTTGTCTACATTTCTATTTCAAGTGTTGTCACACGCATGTGCTATTCAACCTCACAGAAGATGAGTGCAGGGTAAGTGGAGGAATTATTAATATCTTGCTCTGTCTCTACCTGTTTTTGTGAAACTTGCTGACACTTATTACCTTTGATTCCCCTACCACATTGCTAAATTTGGTTAAATTTATGCAGTAGGCTCAAAAGCTACTTGGAATGAAAAGAATTTTGGCAGAATTTTGTACAAGCTCCTGTCCTTGGGGAAACCAAGCTAAAAACCAGACATTGCCTTGGATTTGCTCATTCTGAACAACCCTCTGATGCAGAGATTATGAATTAAAAATATGATAGAGATGACAGGAAAATCATACGTACTTCTGTTCATACTCTTTCGTTTGCACTTGTTAGATGGTATTTGACTTCATGAATAGTCCCTCAGAAAGCATGCTGGCATCAACCATTTGTATAAGACACTGCGAATCTGCCCTAGTGTTAGAGAAACATGAGTCTCTGCAGCCGTCTAAATCATATCAATAAAAATGAGATTACAGAGTTGAAACCCTTAAAGTGCTAATGTAATTGGCAAAATTCCTGGAGATTTTTAATAAGACCAGCATTTCACCATAGATGTTTTGGCTCTCCTTGATTTTCAAATAAATTACAAAGCATTCCCATTCATGTTTGTGCTGACTTCTCCTAAGTATTTATGAACAGATTAGGATAGACATTTTCTGTACTTGTTGCCTACAAAGTGCCTGCAAGTTTTATTTATTTCAGTAATTCAGTGTCCATTTTAATGGTGTGTGACTGGTTATCTTTTCTTCACTGGATAGATGTTTCTTAACAGAGACAAGTAATCAGTGAATAGCAACTAATGCATTTGATAGGGAGCACTGCCTGAATTAACAAGTTTTAAATAATTAGTTGCCAGTATAATTTGAGAAGGGGAAAAGTTAAGATGCCATGAAAAGCAGAAATTTATTTATTCCCAGAACTTTTCTTAACCTGACTACTCTGAAAATAAGTATGCAATACTCTCCCTTTGTTGTATTTTATTACATCTGTTGTTCAGAAGATTCCCTTTTTATTGCTCAAATCTTGTATTTTTCTCATCTTTATGGGCTTTCACATATTTGCCATTATTACTTTATGTACTTGTAATGTTTATGGACTCACATTATATACAATCTCAATTTATCATTATCATTTGCAGTTTTAAGCATGATGTATTACTGTAAAAGTGGAAGATAAAATCTCCACAGAAAAAAACTACCTTTTCACAGTAAATTGAACTTTTTTGTTGCTTTTGATGTTCAAATAATGCATTTTTGATAATTCTGTATCTAATAAATGTCTGAAGGTAACATTTTCATTTTACCTGCTACTGGCATTTTCTGGAATGCAGGTAGTGAGACAGATGAAGAAAAACAAGATTTTATTTTCAAAGAATGGTAGACAAGTAAAAATAACATCTAACTGCCAGTGATGTCTCTTCAGATAGTAACATACATTATCCCCTGGCTATATTATTGTGCTTAAGACACTGACTGAGTCCTTAGGGAGATCCTCCAGAGGTTCAAGACAGTGGTTTTGCCTCTGGTATCACACAGAGCACATGTCAGATACATGTCACCTCTTTCCCTATGCCGCCGCTGGCAGTGGCAATGCCTTTCATACCCCGAGCTGGTTTACAGTCCTTTTCAAATCATGCCTGGCAAAACAACAAGGTTTAAACAGCAGGTGAGGGAAAGGGGAGCACAATGAGAGCAGGTGCTGTCACAGCAGCCAGCAAAGCCAGGTGTCCGTCCACCGTGGCACCACCTCACACCCAGCCTCCAGAAGGCAGGTGCCCCCTTCCAGTGTCTCCAGCAGCACCCGCCATCCACAGCACCTGACAGGAAGCCTGGAACTGCCAACATGGCTTTTCTGTGGAGAATATGAAATACAGCTTGTCTGCTTGTCTTTGCAGAGGGGAAAAAACAAAGTGGCTTAATTTAATAAAACAAACAAAAAAGTCATAATAAATACAATTGTCAGCAAAGAAGACCTTCACTATTTTTGAAGTCAGCCAACTTTTGAAGTCAGGCACCATCCATGCAGTGATACAAGGAGCGGTGGCTTTGTACCTGCAGCACTGGCAGTTGGGATGCCTTCCAGAATCTCTCTGCTGGCTGCAGGCACCAAGTTTAAGCATGTTTTCTGTCATCACATCTGTATATGAAGATAGATGTATTATACTGTCACTGCAGGGAGCATACAAGGGTGATGTTGGGTCTCCTCTCCCAGGCAGAGAGCAGTGTGGCACAGCCTGGGGACATCTGGCCTGCCATGGCACGACTGTCCCACTGCTGCCTGCCCTGCTAGGCCCTGCCCTGGGGGTACTGAGGCTTCTGAGAATGAGCACCGCCCAGGAGGGCTGTTGTGGAACAGCCTCATCCCGGAGGCTT
Source organism: Vidua macroura (assembly GCF_024509145.1). Taxonomy (NCBI): domain Eukaryota; kingdom Metazoa; phylum Chordata; class Aves; order Passeriformes; family Viduidae; genus Vidua; species Vidua macroura. The sequence continues at coordinate 92,550,496 of NC_071573.1, forward strand.
GGCTGCTTTCAGGTGTCATGTCCAACTGCATGTCCTCTCCATGTCAGTGTTCCCTCTTGGGCCTGCCTTGCTCAGAGCTTTGTGTGTGACTTTGGCTTTCTCTTTATTCAGCTAGGCTGCTGGTCAGAGCATAGTGCTAATAACATCAAGCTCACAGGTTTGATCCCTGTGTGGGTCATTCTCTTGAGAGTTGGACTCAATGATCCTTGTGGGTCCCTTCCAAGTCAGAATATTCTGTGATCCTATTACTTGAAAATGGGTCAGTGTTTATATGCCAGCACGAACAGGATGGCTGCCCCATCTTTGCCACCTTGACCATGTTTCTAAATGTGTGGTGAGGCACAGGGGTACTTCACCCAGGGATGGTGGAGCCTATCCTCACACCAAGAAAAACCCCTCTCAGATGTGTTTCATGCTTAAGCCTAGCTCACCACTGCCCTTGGAAGAGGAGCCCCAAAGTTCTTACTATGGAGTGGATGCTGGATGAGAGAGTCGCCTCTATCAAAAAACCAAGAGAGCTACCACTGCTCAGGATGCCATTGTGACTCTGCATCACTTCACTTCAAAACGCCAGCACAGATTAAGTCCCAGTTCTCTCTGAAATCTTGGAGTCTGTCATTTAGCAGGTTCTGTGTCCATTAAACACATGCCTTACTGATATAAAGTAGCGGAATTTTACCGAGTGTCATGTAGTGCTAAGGCTTGCAAGTATTTATTACATCCACACTGTTACTTTTACCAGATAAGCTTGTCATCTCATCAAAGAATTCTCGACAAGACCTGTTTCCAGGATGCTACAGCAGTTATGCATCTAAGCTCTTTTGAAAACATGCCAGGTATCTATCTGAATCTTTGTGCACCACATATATCTGGGTTTCAGTCTGCTATTATAGTGGAGATTCAGATCTATGAGGAGTATTTTTAGCTTTTTATTGCTGATCATGAAGTCTCCCAAGAACACCATATATGAAAAACAAAATGAAACTATGTTTTAAATGCATCAGCATCCCCTAACCCTTACTATTAATTACAAATAGCCAGCTAACATTGTTAAACATTTATTGAATTCTATTTATACAATACACAAGATGACTGAAGTAACTAATAAAATGAAATGTAAAAAACCCCAAACTAAAACAAACAAACAAACCCAACAAAACAAACCCAAACAAACCAAACTCCAGCCTTATATCACATTTAGCAATTGATGGAAGTACCTAGAAGTGTTTTCTGTGTTGGTTGACTCTGTACAAATCAGAAGGAAGCATTAATTAAAATTTATATGTGAAAAAAATAGCTAAGAATTGTATTTGAACTTTATGAAGGTCATGATGTAGGTCAGACTGACATAAAGCCTCATCTTCAAGGTATTTGACCACATGAACAGTTTAAATTTTGTATTTAATTATAGATTAGTAATCCTGTAAATCACGCTTAACTTATCACTCCTGAAATATTTCTTGAATTCCCACTCAGTGACTGATATGTTACAATTCAGTGTGTTTGCAGAATGTATTTTTCAGTCTTTCTAGGCCAGACAAAAAAAAAACCAAAAAAACAAAAACAAACAAACAAACAAAAAAAACCAAACAAAAAAAAGCATTTAAGTTCAGAGCTGATAACTCGAGACCCAGTGTTCAGCCACCACCTGGTATTCATGGCTTCTAAGACCTACAGGTTCCTCACCTTTTAAAGTCTTTCAGGAGCCATAGCACAGCTGCAGCAGTGTCTGGTGGGTTCAATAGTGTGGTAGCAAGGCCATTGAGAGACCCAGAAAATATGTGTGGGAGGTTCCATTTAAAAATATGAGACGCTGTACTGTTATATGCCAGAATTCAACAACAATAGAACTTTTTCTGTTTGTTTTTTTTGTTTGTTTGTTTGTTTGTTTTTTGTTTGTTTGTTTTTTTAATGAAGTACTCCTAGCCCATAGACTTCTGTGTAATATCTTTGTATAAACAGAACTGGAAGATGTTGGAGGAATTTTTGTACACACTCTGAGGTGGTTTGAACTCAGATTTCTCATCTTCTGGGGATATTTCTGTAGAGAAAAAAGAGGAAAGAAGCAGAGATATTGTATAGCCTGATGGCTGGGACACTCATTAAATGCTGGGTCTCGTCCCTCCTGCAACATGCCTTATGAAGCTTATATTAAACAGATATTGCATAAAATGCAGGAATGGACCTTGAAACGGGATTGAGACCAACAGCAACTTCACTTCCCCTCTGGCTGTGTCTGAAAAGAGATGAGTGAGTACTGTAAAAGAAAGGATCTCTTTGCCTCATCTGGCAAGCTTGCGTGTGCATTTCCTATCAGGGAATAAAGTACCTAAATGTTAAAACTGCTCTGTATGAACTGGGAAAAAAACAGTCTCCTGTGCATTTCATGCATGCATACTCTTGAGTATTTGTTAAACAAATAGTGCACTTTGTAATAGTATTTTCATAAGAATCAGTTATCTTTTAGTCCCTAGGCACTTAAAAAGGTTGAAAAATGTTTTTTTGTCATTGAAACCTCTTCCAGTGAAGAGAATTTGTAATAGTCTTTATAAGTAACAGGTTCCCTCTTATACCACTAAATGTGCCTTTTCTGTGTTTGGCTTTCCCCAAATGCCCATCTCCTCTGTAACAGCTCACAGACTTTGCAACCATATTTATACATTTTACATCCAAATACCTCCTTGGGATTTTTGTCAGGCATGACTTCTAATATTTTCAACATAGATTTAGCATAACCTAGAGGTCTAGCTTCTTCTATTGAGAAGGTGCACCAGCTGCTTAGGAAGAATATGATTGATAAGAGGGGTTTGCAGATACTGTAAATCTGACTTTGCTTCTTTCCATTTTTGTTGCCTAAAATACCCCTTGGAAAAGTCACATTTTTACCAAATAAAGTGTCTTCATTATTTTTTTTCAGAGCTTCTAAATGTGCTTAAACCACACAGTCACTGTGCATGAAAAATGTCAGGTTTGCAGGCAATTAGATATAATGCTAGCAAGTACAACTACTTCTTAATTTCTCCTTGTGCTTTTCAGGCTTTTTAGATTCTCATAGGAAGGACAAATCTACTTTAGTCAATAGATAGAAGCCAGCAGAAAAGAAGTATTACGACCTGCTGCTATTCCATCAGTTTAATTTCCTTCCTTAGGAGACTTTGAGTATCCAGCCATATAGATCTTCACCTTTCAGTTAAGTCTAAAGGTTTCTAAACAGTTATGATACAGCTTTCATTTCAGTTTTCACCTTTTTCTTCTTTTCATGTTTGGTCTCTGTAATAGCTCAAACAACCCTTTTGCTTGACAAGGCATTTGTAAACTTACATCTTTCTCCTAATGCACTGGGTTTGAAGTCTCCTCTTCCTTTAGTTTGCTAAGGCAGCCCATCTTTCTCAGAAGCTTTTCCTAGAAATCACTTCTAGCTTGCCTTATGTTGCTATTTTCGTCCTTTGGCAACCACTGCCTATTTCAGTGGTGACAATATTGTGGGAGAAAACACCAAATATCCATATAAGTTGCAGAAAGGAAGCATCTGATATGGCAATGTTGGAACTTTACAAGAGTAGTTTTTCATTTATTACTTCCTTTTCCACAGTGTCCATCATCATTTGTTTATCATTAGTTGCCTAATTTAGAGTTTAACTGTGCTTGAACAGATATTTTGGACAGAGGAGAGCTGAGTGTTAACATGATTCAGGTAGAATCAATATATCCTGAGCTTCTGTGATGTATACTCTCAAAGATTCCCTTTTTTAGAAAACATACTGACCCACCTGGGATGTTCTGCTCTAATTCTGCTGGAAGAAGTGGCAGCAGCCATTGCTTTAAACCATCAGTCTTCATTTAAAAGAGTGGGGGATGCATATCGATAGCTATAATCACCTTTGTGGCACCAGGGAGGCAGAGCTGTAAAAAGTAAGTACTTTTGTAATGCTGATAGAGAGAGGAGAAAAGAATTTCACTTTGTCACCTGGTCAAGCTCTCTTAAGCCCACCAAATAAAATTACTGTTATCAGTCACATAAATTTTGAATGGACCCTGAAATCACAGTTGTGGAAGAGTTAATGTGGGCTGGTGGTTGTTGGAACAAGGGTGCTTTTGAACATAATTCATATTGTTAATATTATTTACATACACGAATTCACTATTCAGATATTAAGATAATGAACATTTTTAGTATAGGCTACTAGCCTGTGTAAGAAAGGTGAAAATCCTTCATTTTTTTTCTGCAAATGACATTAGAAATTTCACAACTTTTTTTTCTCCTTAGTGTATGCACAGGAAAAAAAAAAACTAAGGCAATATTTATTTCGATGAAAATACATGTCTTCTAAATAAAAGTATTTGATATTTACAGTAAATGCCATCTGATGGTGTTCCAATTTTGTTGAAATAAGTTTAAAATAAAGGTTAAAAAAACACCTTCAACCTCACATACACCTGATTAACAGTGGAACATATGGTTTTTCTACACATGCATGTATTACTATTTAAAGATTGGCCTTTTTGTACAACTGGAGGGCAACAGTTCCCATTAGCTGTACAGAGCAGATCAACCCATTTTAAACACAATAAGTGTCTCTTTCACACAGAAATTATTGCTTCTGGAATAAAATTGAGTATTAGGATATTAGTGTACTGGCAAGCTAAATATCTAAAAGAAAAATCCATCCTGCTCATTCTAGCAAGATTTCTCTAAATTAGCAGTAAAGAAGAAATTGTCTGGTTTGGGTGGAATAGATATTGAAAAAAATGAATGAATCCCATGGCTGAATGAACTGTTTTTGATTTACATTAAGATTCTGTTGGATCTTCACTGAGTGCCTTTACATCACTACTTGAGGACCAGAAAGATAACATACAGAATCTCTTTTTTTGTTAAGACATACTGTTTGGAAATAAATTAGAAAGGCCTGAAAGGAAAAATTCATCTGTATGCTGTGTGCAATCGTTAATCGTGAGAGAGGGAAGATAAATGAACCAAAACAAAGATATATTTTTTGAGGATGTTAAATCAGTAGTGTGCAAAAGGGGCAATTAGTAGTATTTTTCTAAGAGCAATTTAGATTAAATAGCTGCTGTATGCTATTTTTATTCCATGCCTGAGTTGCCTCTAAAGGAATTTTAAGAGAGCATATATTCTGGTAGCCTATGTTTTTGAAACCAAGGTAGAAAAAGACTGTAGCCTGTTGCAGGCATAATGCTCTAAACATTCATGTGCTATTAATAGATTAAGTGGGCAGGAATTTCCTACCCACTGCAGTTTTTCTCTATTTTATTGCTTCCAGTGGTTGATAATTTGCATTTTATGACATTTCATAATACATGCTCCCAATTAAAGGAAAATAGGATTGATTTTTCTTTTTAAACAGAATTAGTGTTGGTTTATGTGGTAAACATCCCAGCAAAATTTCCCCCTTGTCTCTGTGCTTCAGGTCTCTTGTCACATTCAATACCATTTTTTCCAGCATAATCTTCATTAGTTTAAAGTTCAGATTTTCTTTTGCTATAGTGAAAACCTTGTGCTCAAACTGCTTGAGGTTTTTAAACACAGTTCATGTGTTTGGTCTTTTGTGTGCCTATTTGTAACAAGCTAGTAGATTTGAATACTTGTGACACCATATCCATAATATTACACAACAGACATTGAGTAAAAAATTCTATTTTCTGCATGGACAAGAAAATGTAATGGTCTCCTATACCAATTTCACTTCACTAGTCCTCCTTATTGCTTTATGATGTTGCATCAACAGTGTGTTTACTGATTAACACCTACAGTTTACAATGGCTAGCAACTTTGTGTTTGATAATCTTCTTGTGTTTCTCCATTTTCTTCTTTCCATTTTGAGTCCATAAAAGGACTTAGCAAGTTACTGGTAAGATTTCAATTACCAGTTTTCTTCTTCCTTTTGGAAAAGGTATAACTGGCATGATGACCACCTACCAAATTCTGTCTCCTGTTGAAGTACCCACCGTGCTATAAGTTTGTAAAGCTACTGTACAGTCAGCACTGGTCAAATCTAGTCTGGCAATCTTCTTGTCAAAGTCATTGATTGCATAAGAAATGACCAGTGTTTGAGCATAGTACAAGGCCATGTTGTTCTTAGTATAATATTAATATTTCCTTGACTGGGTCAGGTTAGGCTACATTCAAATTATTACAACTTCTATTCTATTGTTGCTAAATGTGTAGGAAAAGAAGTGACTTCAGGCTAGACCACCAAAAATTATTGACACTTACATGTGACTATTAAAATGGACATTGCAAGACTTAAAGTGTACCTGGAAATCTACCAAAGCTTGACTGTTTTTGGTTCTCCAAACAAAGACCACAGACATCTACCTTTAAGGAGATGTTTAACACTGTGACTCGGCAAGCACCAAAATACAGCAGATGTGATTTTTACATGTTACTTGTGGCAGCACACACTAGGTCAAGAATTTGGACAAGTTTAACACTGTGAACTGCATTTGTGATGCTAAGAGCCCTGTGCAGACCTACAGATCTGCTACTTGCCCTGGATGTTCAAGTTTCCTTATGAGTTCTGTCATTGATTTCCTTTATGCCTTAAGGAAGCATTTTTACTCCTTACAAACAGCTTTAAATAGTGAAGGAGGGAAAGCACAGGTTTGTTTTCTTTTCTAGATAAACTTCATGAAGCAAGTAATGGTGGATAAATTAGATAGTGTTAGTGATAAATAATGTCTAACTTTGGTATCTGTGAGCTCTGCAGTAAAAGAAAACCTGCCCATATGCACTGGGGGTGGAGAGAGAAGGTTTTATAACAGATTTAAAATTAGAAAACAAAATGGCCTGATTAACAGCAGTAGGAAGAGTTCTGCAGAGGATGAGGGGAGAAATTAACGGATGACATTCAAAGGCAGCTGTGAAGTATGAGAAGCTGCAGTACGCGGAGGTAGTCAAATCTAGCAGTACAGAGAGTTCTGAATGATGCTGGAATAAATCAAGAAGTCTGGGTGGGGGGATCTTTCAAGTGGTGGATCATAGCTAAAAGGTGGATCACCTCTGCTTACACAGACAGTAAGCCAGTAGATTCCATCCTGAAGTAGAGCACTGTATTAGTATAAGAAGCAGCTGATATTTAGGGGACGTGAATGAAGATATTTCAAGCAAACTGACAATGGTTTTAGCATGTGCTGGGGTTTTTTTTGGAAACAGAGTGAGCCCCACCATTTTACACTTCAGAAAGCAAATGTAATTTACCCACTTGCTATTTCCATCTGAGACTACATCTTTCCATGAATTCCACTTACCTTGAAATAAGGGAAGGATAGAGGTCCTTCACAAATGTGCTTTCTAATGGTTACCATCTGGATACATAGTGCAGGGAATGTGGAGAGGCGGTGTTGCAGAGCTATGGTATAGAAACTTCAGCCTTAGTCAAGATCCCAACACCCAAATGAGGCTTTTCTGCAAGCAGCTTTCCAGCAAAGGATCCACTACAGCGATAGAGTGAACTGCACTCTTTTCTCTTGATGCCCTGGACCTACCCTTACTTCTGCCAACAGCATAAGGAGGCAAAACAGCATGCTAATCTTCAAAGCAGGTTGAGAGAGGAAAGTTGCAGGTGATTACAAGGCAAAATTGAATGTACACAGACACACTGTAAAGGCCTCTTCATTTCTAAATACATTATGGCTTTCAGTGGATAGACATCCTACTAATAAAAATTCTGTCTTTATAGCAGAACTGTAGGAAAAGTCGTATTTTTTTGTGATAGGCTAATCTGGCTTCTAGTGAACTATTCTGATGAATGTGGCTGAATCAAATCTACCTCTCTGAAGAGAAATTATCTCTACTAATGACAGGAGAAATCATACAGGTTTTTTTTCATAATAGGTATGACTAAGTAAACCAAGAAAATAGATCACTAATTAGAGAATATTGAATCCTACTATGAAATTACATCTGCTCTTGTTTTCCCGTATCTAACCATATCTAACATCTAAACATGGATGCATTATAACCAATTTCTCTGGGTCATGAGTATATTCCTCCTTGATAGCCAGTACTATTACTATCTGATTCATAAAGAAATAGCAATTCCAATTATTCTGGCTATGAAATTAAAATTCTGGCTATTAAAATATTCATCCACACCTCACCTGTTTTTTCCCTCACCTTAGGATTTCCCATTTGTTTCTTTCCCCTCTTTTCTCTCTAGTAAATCTAGATTTTATATATGAATACTGATAAAACTTGATTAAGAATTCAGAAGCTTTTTTTGCCCCCAAGTTACCTGAAGACATTCAGTTGATCCAGATTCATGAAGGCAGATGGACTTAAGTTCAGCCCAGACCAGTAAATAAGTATTTCAAGACTGAAAGAAAGTCTGGGTCATGTAGTTTTGCATTCCTTGTGCTTTAACTCTGTTAAAACTAACTACAGGAAAGACACTGTTTTTGTGGAAATGAAAACAAAAAGAAGGTACTTCCCTGTACACATTTTCATGGAAGGTGCTCTTAATTGTTCATTCAAATGTATTTAGAAGCCCCTTTTCTGTTGTGCATTTACACCATTTTTGTACCTCTCTTTCATGATTTCACTACTGTTTTCTAAAGAATCAATAGAATACTATGGCTTACCATTGAGTATCCCAATAAAATCCAAATATTGTGACTATCTATTTTCATTTAGACCTTTTCATCAGATACCTTCTAAGTTCGACTCATAATCAGAGATTCAGTTGTAGATATTAAGTCATTGTTCAGCCTATCTAACCTTCTGTTTTGATTTATTATTTGATAATCAGAGTAATTTTTATGTTGCTTAATATATTCAGTTGAGATAGGATACTTAATACTTCAGCAATGTAAATGGTTTCATTATTTAAATAAAATCCTAGTTTAATGGCAGTAACATTTTCATATTGAACATATATTATGCATATCCTTCATTTTTAGATATTGAATGTTTTGTACAATGGCCATAATTGCTTTGTATATTAATATTATTCCATACCTTTTTCATTATGAACATTTAACTTTGGCTTGTCAACTGCCATCTCACTTTTGTATTTTGTTTAGATATGTTCTGTCTGCATTAATATGCTGGTGTCAGCAGACCATGATTTTAATCATTTTGCAAGTTATTTAAAGATTTATGTTATTAACAGTAACAGGAAAAAATTTAGAGCTACTTTTTAGAAGTAGGCTGCTAGAGACTAATTTTTTAAAATGTGACTTTTCCAGATAGCCTGTCATCCTTTTTATTTTTCAGAAGAATTATTTTTATGACTAAAGTTTCTTTTTAATTTTGGAGTTTTCCATGTTAAAAGTATACAGAGAAATTTAGCAGCAAAATATGTCACGTCATATTGCACATTCAACTGAAATGATTTTTTGGCTAGTTTAACTAGTTGTTCTGAGGCTTTATGGTTTTCAGGTTTTCTGAAGTTTCTCTGGTATGAGGCTCTCTGTTCCTGAGTTTTCGTGCTTGAATCAATTAAATCTGAGTAAAGATTTCTTAAAAAAACAGAGATGGGATTGCAAGTATAAACCAGCACTGTAACTCACCAAGAGAGATCTGCAATAGTTGTCTTTCACTGTCTAAATATCAACACACTTAAAAAAAAGACATTTGCTTGGCTTAGTATTGAATACTTTTTCATTAAATACTTAGCAGCATCTGAGGAAATAAACTGACATAGTCTATTATCTCCATTTACTTAGAACTCAGTAAAAACTTAAGGACTTGTGTGTAACTTCATAATGTGTTTAAGTATAAAGAATATGTAGTGAGTACATATAATAATTTGTGTAGCTGTTGTGATGAAGACGACAAGGCATTTGGAGGAAGCTTTACTACACAGTATGTATGTTTTTAATTTAATAATGCTTTCTCTGCAGAATTTTAATCACTATTGTAGACATCAGGATCCCAGTACTCCAAGGTAGCAATGACCTCCAGGCATTGATTCTCTAAATATCAATTTTTTGTTCTTTACTGTAAATGCTGTTTTTAGATAATTGCATTTAGCACAGCTGTAACTAACATGATCAAAATGTAGTGATTCTGTAATTTCTTAGGAGGTAAATCCATACCTCAGTCATGGCTGATGTGTAACATCTTTTATCCTGGAAGCAATCTTCCATGTGTTTAGTGACAGCTGTTCTGTTACCCACCTGTAGTACTTTGGTAGTGAGTAGTTAGCGTCTCCTCACTTGCCATCAGCTCAAGCTGAACTGAACTTTCTACCTCCTCATTTCTATTATTTTCTACTTTGTGTGAAACTGCATAGTATATATTCCACCACCTTTGGATGGCATTCCTGTAGCTCATACGGTATTATTCAAGTAGAAGTCCTTACCCAAAGGTGACAGCAACTTCAAGTACGAGCAGAGAAATCTGCTGGGAAAACAGGTGCTTTGTGCTTGTAACTGTCGGAGCAGAGTCTTTGAAATCTGGATGCATCTGGATCAGCACGCAAAGTTCGAGCTGGTGTTGCAGCGGCGACGGGCTCGGTGCGGGAAGGGGCCCGTGCCTATCTCGGTGTGGGGCAGAGCCCGTCCCCAGCTCAGTGAGAGTGCGGGCCCGTGCCAGCTCGGTGCGGTGAGAGGCCCGTGCCCAGCTCGGTGAGGGTGCGGGCCCGTGCTCAGCTCGGTGCGGGGCGGGACCCGTGCCCAGCTCGGTGAGGGTACGGGGCCGTGCTCAGCTCGGTGCGGGGCAGGACCCGTGCCCAGCTCGGTGAGGGTACGGGGCCGTGCCCAGCTCGGTGAGGGGCAGGGCCCGTGCCCAGCTCCGCGGCTCCCCGCGCTTCTCCAGCCGGGGCTGGGCAGCGGCGCCGGGTCCTGCCCGCCGCGGGCAGTAGATGGTGCTAGATGAGAAGTGAAAGTGCCGCTCAGAAAGCTTCCCGTCAGAAGCTGCAGCTCAAAGTCAGGATCGAACACTCGGCGGTTTCCGTGTTTGTTTCCTTACTTGTTGGGATCTTTAGGATAGGAACACTGAAAATTGAGGTGGGTGAACTTGAGGGTGGTAACGGGTGAGAGATAAAACGTCAGTCGTTTCCCAAATACCGTTTCTGTAGCGATAGAAGGTCGCACGAATCAGCAGGGCAAGGCCGTCTTTCTCAGTGGGAGAGAAAAAAAGATGCAGGCATAGCACAAAACGGTTCTGCTTCAGAGCAGATTTGTTTGAAAGAGCACTGTCAGCTTGTATGTCGCTGATTGTGTGTCTGGGCATGACTGAAAGCCTTATGTCTTCAGATTAATTTAAAAATATATAAAGGTAAGACCTCCCAGCCAAGTGAGGAGTAGTTTGTATTCTAATTAGCCAGCTGTAGGAAAATAACAAAATGTCTTTCTGCCTAAAATCATACTGATTAAATTACACAGCACAAGTGTATGAAACAGTGTACATTAATAGCATTCACTTTCTTTATGGGTTAGAAGTAAAATTGCAAGAATTCCTTCAAAACCAGTGATCCCAGTTGCTGTACAGTGGCACAACTACAGAAAGGAAAAAAAAAAAAAACCGGTGTCTATTAGTTTTATTGTTGGGTGTCCTTTTGGTTTTGTTACACTTTTCATCATCTCCAAACTTGATACCATGTCTGGAGCATTTACTCATCCTAGGCAATAAAATTTGGGATGAAATGTGCAAAAATAGCTTGGTAAGAGATTTCCTTATATTATTTTACCTTTAAAAACATTTATCACCTGTAAAAGCAATCTTTATACGGGCACTGAAGGATAAAATGAAAAGAAGCTGCTTATTCATGAAGTTAATTATCTCCTGAAGCTTTGTAGCTTTCTGATGCTACAATACACAATTAGATTATTTAGAATTGACAGTGTTTAGTGAAAACAGGAGTACTGATAATCTACATCAGCATCTGCTTTACAAAATATAAGACACATTGAAATAAGATAAATTTTGTGTGTGCTTTCCTTGAAGTTGGGTGTGACAGTACTTGCAGAAGCAAACAGATAAAACTGAACACGGTATAATATATTTTAAAACCTTAATGCATAAAACATTAGAATTCTAGAATGCAGTACTTTCTGCATCACCTGTAATATAGTAGCTGTTGTCCTGAACTAAAATGTACTTGACATTGGCAGAACAGGTTGCTCTCAGACTCTAATAAGGTCATGACTGGATGTGGTTCTACAGAGACACCAGTTCTATAATGCCTAATAGTTATATATACTATCTAAAGTTCTGTGCAACCTGCATTTCAGGGCCACATCTGAAAAAGGTTTTATAATATTCTTCTCAGTTGAAAAAGTATGTTTCTAAAATTTGGTAAAATAAGTAGGATGCGTGAGAGATAGCACTGAGCTAAGAGTCTGCTTTGTTAATATAAAAAATTACAATAATGGGCAGAAGAAATCCTCAGTCTGTGACTTATGGTCTTTTGAGAGGATTCTTGACCTTTTTTAGAAGAGCCTAGGAGGTTTTATAGTCTGCCCTGCTTTTGGGGTAGACTTATTTCAGCTTTCTACTTGCTTCTTCAGCAGTGTCTTGCAACATCCTACTTGTTTACTTGGGAAAGATGATGGGAAGATATTTGTGCTTAAGTTCTTTTTAAATGTATCATAATTTTGGGGGGGGAAATGTAAACACATCAGTGAACATTTTTTTTTGCAAACATTTCCTTAATTTTTTTTTTCTCTGCTAAAACATTAAAATGACAAGTACATTTGCACAGCCCTTCTCAAAATCATTTCAGCAATCATTCCTCAGAAAAGGAAGCTAGGCTTATAAGGGGGAGAGGGAGGAGGGAATGCAATTCATAGCTATAAAATTGATATTCTTTATATGCTGACTTATTATGACTCCAGTCTGCATTACATGGTATTTTTGTGGGCAAGATACTACTCTATTAGTCCTGCATAATGCCAAATGTAATAACACTCAGAATTACCTAATGGAAAGGCTCCTTACCAAACTGTGCTTTAGAAGTGGTTACATTACACGTAAAGAATTGTAAAGGAGAGAGATAGATGAGAAAGAGAATGTGACATTTGCTTTTACTTTCCAAGATAAACTGATTAGGTGACTCCTGATATGTTGTCTGAATAACAAAAAGTCTGAGCTGGGCTACAGTGCAGGTAAATAGAAATAATTTCACATCACAGAGGCTGTGGAAAAAAAGAAGTTGAAATACATCTTCCCCAAATTTTCCTTACATTCAATAGCTGCAGACATGACTGTTGCCTTGAAGATCTAAAACTAGATTATGATCACACTTTAAGGCACATATGACAATGTCTTATGCAATGTCTTAGTAAGTCCTCAGAAAAACGATGTAATAGTAGTCATGTCATTTCTCTGGTCTGCTGTAAAGATAAGTTGTTCAACTGAATTCTTTGCGAGTAGATTGAAGGTTTATGCCAGGTATAATTTTCAGTGTTAGATGATTTAGCTGGTTGCTGTACTTTAATTTTAATAGAGGCCGTATGGTTCATCTTTAATGTCTGAACTGGGTGTGACAAATTCAGTGGGGAATGCTTGAGAAAAGTGAAGATCAAATACCCTGTTAAATAATACAATAGGAAGAAACAGCTGCAGCTAAGAAGTGCCTTACCCATTGGCAGTTCTAGGTGGAACAGCAATTGTGATTTAGGTGATTTTTAGCTAGGAAAAAACTCTAGTTTGTTTCTTTAATACTTCACAGACCGTGGAGCTCAGTGTTTCTTTTGAGTTTACTGATCACATTGAGTAAGCTTTTATTCCTTATCGGTATTCCAACTTCTGAATAGCTTTAAAAGGGATCCTTGCAAAATTTACAATGTTGACTCAGTAGACTTGCCCTGAAGGACCAACCAGTCTTTCATTTCTCCTTCTAAGTGTTGGTGTTACATGAAAAATGAAGGTCTGCTTATATTGAGGAACTCTCTGTCTGTATGCTGCCCTGAACATTTTCAAATAAATGCAAAACAGCAATGCTGTCACCATGTTTTCTTTCACCAGCCTACAATTTCAAGTTCTTAGACTTGATAGGCACAAGGAAGAAACCCTGGCAAACTCTATTTTATGAAGTAAAAAGCCTGGATTTTCTTCTTGTTCTTACTGCAAGTTACTAAGAGAATGCCTGCCAAACTAATTTGAAAATCTTTTGCAGTTTTGTGCAAGGGAAAGTTTTTCTGCATTGTTTCAGACAGAAAAATCTGCAGTAGTAAGGCTATCTGTTAAATTGCAGAATTCAGAAATACTTTCTGGGCTTGAAACCAAAGGCTTTTGCTATTTAGTGTTGAAATGTATGGCAGAATCACCTTACACACTCAACTTGGAACTGTTTATTTGGGCCAAATCCTTTCTCTGAACAACTCTGAAACCAGAGTTAAGGTTGTATATACAGCACTCACATTCAATTATTTTGATGTAGCCTAAGATTATTTACATTTCAGAGCAAGCAAATGCTAGCAGGTTTTAAATCTACATGAAGTACCCTGGTGAAAAATGGTTTTGTACCTCTGAAACACTGATGAATTCTCCACAGCATTCCTCCGAGCTAGTGCATTGTGCCTTTTGCTACAGAGGAACAAAGGTACCAAAATATCTGAAGTGTATTCCACATCTGAAGTAAATCTGCCACACAACTATTTCACCTGCTAATGATGAAGATAAGCTAGCAACAAATTAGGAGTCTGTGGATGCACTCTTAGTATTGACTTTTGCCATGAGTCTCCAGTAGAAGAAAGAAAATATCCAAGGTCCTCTGATTTCTGTTTTCATATCTAATTCTAGAATTTCTCTTCTCTCCTTTATCACATCTTTTCTATGTGGAAGTATATCTTTTCCTCTGTCCTTTCTGCAACAGTTTTGATAGTGAGATTGCCCTGTGAGTCCGAATGTGCTTTTAATCAGGTGCAATATTATTTTTATCCTCCTCTTAAAAGTTGACTCTGTATGAATTCTGGCTACATTCTTCCAGAATTCTTCAGCTGCTTCTAGAACATGTTGACCTATTTATAAACTAATAAAACTCAAAAAGAAAAATGCTTAACACATCATGAAATGACTCAAACTGTCCTTTTACTTTTCTCAGTTATGCATATAATTGTTCCCTTTTGAGCATAAAATTTTTGCATGTTGGTCTTTCAGATGGCTATAGATTTGAAGGATTCAGAGATCAGAAAATCAAACTGATCCAATCCAAGGTGTTAGCAGAATAAATATGGTTTAACACCATGTGAGCCTCTCAGGATTCCTTCTTATAAACATACATAGAAAAGAATTTGGATCCTTCTTTTAATAATTTTACTAACTGAGATCTCAGATCCAGCAAATCTGTAAATGAAAATCTAATTCAATAACAATAATCTGAAGTATATTCTAAGTTTGAGGAACCTTTGTGAAATTCCACACTGGGATATCCAGTTGGTAGACCAGTTTCTAGGATATATGAAAAATAATATTTAATTATGGAAAACTGTTTTAATGGATTTTTTTCTTTCCCCTTTTTTGTTTTAAACCAAATACTCACAAAAGAAATAAAGGGAAAACTACACTTCAGCCTTTAATACATATGGCGACTGAACCTGAGATTTTCATGGTGTCAGAAAAGAAATTTGAATTTTGCTGGAAAGGCTGGACTCTGCCTCAGACTTATGCTCTAATCTAGACATATAAATGATGGGAAAAAATTTTGGTCCAATAGTGTTGTGCTACTCTGCAAAGTTAATGTGGGCTAAGGAAACATGCTTCTTATTTGTAACCTGGGGTTATTAGTCTCATTGATATTAATACACCAGTCACAATCAGGCTAACAGTCATAGTCAAAATTATCTATTTATTGCCTAAAGAGCCTGATTAATAATAGAAAGTTTTTTCTTTCCAAGAAAAGCAAAGGGTTCAGCTATCCATGAGATGCTATCTTGTATCGGTAGCTATTATAAACTAAATGCTTCTTTTCAAAACTCAGTAACTTTACTGTTTTCTCACTCACTATATATAAGTATATAAAAATAGCCCAAAGTACATCCTATTATTTAGTGGTGTTTTAAATCCCAGGTTCTTCACCAGGAGGTTTATGATGTTGATAATGGAGGTTTTTTCATCTGTTCTTGTTTTTTTTTTTTTTTTTTGTCCATGGGTTTTTTGTGGATTTTTATGGTGTTATTGCCCTACGGTTCTTTGGGTTTATCCCCAAAATTTTTTTTTTCCTTCCAAGGTGCATTTGTAGTAATCAGTAACTGATGCTTAATTATGTGATTAAACCCACTTGGTGCCTCGAATAAATCTGTTCCTGTACCTTCAAGGTCTCTGCTATCAGCCTATACTTATGTGTCAGTGCACAACTTTATCATTCCAAGGCCACAAATAGTTCTGCACAGAAAAACTACTACTGCTTATTGTTAATTAGGAATGTATCACATTTATAATGTTTGTAGTCATTATACCACATGATTACACTAAAGCTAAAAGCAAATTAGGCAGTAGTCACAGATAATTCTTTTACACATATATGTCTTAAAGCTAAAGCAAGCTAAAAAAAGAGAAACTGAGATAATATGAAGTGTCCTGAAACCTCTGTTAATGCAAATATTTTTGCCTGTTACAAGTAATGGCAATACCATATTTTTTGGGCTGCAGTATCACAGAATCACAGAATACACCAAGTTGCAGGGAACCCACATTGAGTCCATCTTAGCCCTGCACAAGACAGCCCCAAGAGTCACACCATGTTCCCAAGAGCATTCTCAAAACACTTCTTGAACTCTGTGAGGCTTGGTGCTGTGACCACTGCCCTGGGGAGCTGTTCCAGTGCACGACCATCCTCTGGGTGAAGAACCTTTTTCTGATCCAACCTACACCTCCCTTGGGACAATTTCAGACCATTCCCTCAGGTCCTGTCACTGGTCACCACAGAGCAAAGATCAGGGTCTGCCCCTCCTCTTCCCCTCACAAGAAGCTGTAACTGCAGTGAGGTCTCCCCTCAGTCTCCTCCAGGCTGAACAGACCAAGTGACCTCAGCTGCTCCTCATACAGCTTCCCCTCAGGGCCGTTCACCATCTTTATTATCCTCCTTTGGACACTCTTTAATAGTTTAAAGTAATTTTTTTATTTCTGTGCTCAAAACTGCCCCCAAGACTCAAGGTGAGGCCACCCCAGTGCAGAGCAGAGTGGGACAATCCTCTCCCTTGATTGGCTGGCCATGCTGTGCCTGATGCTCCTCAGGACAGGGTGACTTTCAATCTGCCAGGATCCTCAGGTCACTGTCTGTGGCACTGCTTTCTAGAATCTCATTCCCTAGTCTAATTTTTTTTTTTTTTTTTTGGAGTCTCTCCAGGGCCTCCCTTCCTTTGAAGGAGGCAACAGCTCCTCCCAGTTCTCATTCATCTGCCAACTTTCTCAGTATCCCTTCCAGTCCTGCCTCCAGGTCATTTCCAAAGATGTGAAACAGCACAAGGCCTAAGATGGAGCCCTGTGGAACCCCACTAGTGACAGGTCACCAGTCTGATGTCACCCCAGTTACTGTCACCCTTTGTGCCTGACCCACGAGCCAGTCGCTCACCCATCACATGATGTGTTTATGCAGCTGAGTGCGGGACATTTTGTCTGGAAGGATACTAAGAGAGTATCAAGAGCTCTGCTGAAATCCAAAAAGATCTTATCAAGTGGCTTGCCTTGATCCACAAGGTGGGTTACCTTGTCATAAAAAGAAACCAGGTTTGATAAGCAGGACTTTCCTCTCATGAAGCCGTGCTGGCTGTGACCAGTGACTGTGTTGTCTTTCAGGTGTTTTTCATTTCCCCCTAGAATAACATTCTTCATAACTTTACCAGGCACTGAAGTGAGAGTGACACGCCTGTATTTGCCAGAGTCCTTCTTCTTACCTCTCTTGAAAATCACAACACTGTTTGCCAGCTTCCAGGCAGATGGGACCTCTGTGCATTTCCAAGACTGCTCAAAAATCATTGAGAGAGGTTTTGCAATTACATCAGCCAGCTCTTTGGGGAGTCTTGGATGAATCCCATAGAGCTGTAAGGAACCAGCTGGACCAACAGGTCCCGCACAGTTTCAGAGTTGATTGACTGGGAGTTGGTCATTCTTGTAGACATGGTTCTCCAGTTCAGGGCACTGAGACCCACTTGGTGCATCATCCATGTTGAAGCAGAGGCAAAGAATGCATTAAGCATGTCTGCCTTGTCCATGTCCCTGTTTGTGAGGTGACTGTATTCATCCTGTAACGGGCCCATGTTATTTGTACATTGATTTTGCTGTTAATATATTTGAAAAGATTATTTTTATTTTCCTGCACATTTTTGGCCATCTTCAACTCTAGTCTGAGCTTTGGCTGCACAGATTTAATTTACACAAATTACGGTGGCAAGCAGCATCTTGTAGCAGCATCCGTAGTCTATCTGATAACTTGTTGTTAGGTAATATATTTAAGGATAGACAAAAATTATTTTAAAATAAGGCATCATGCTACTTTTGTGCAATATTTTATTCATTTTGTACATACAGATCACATTCTTGAAATTTGTAATTCAGCCATTGTGTTTTACACCAAACTGAAACTTGAAAGTAGTAGTTTCCAAATCAGGATGAAAACTATTATTATTTATTGATTATACACTTTAGTTCATGTTTATTGTCAACTTTTAAGTAATACAGATACAAATTTTGGATTCAGAAGCAATAAGAATATTCCTATAAAAATGTATATGTATAAAAATTATTTTAGTATGGAATGGGACTTGTACTTTGGCTATTTTTATATATCCATATATATATATATATATAGCATGTGATAAACCAGTAAATTTACTGAGTTTTAAAAAGCAACACTTACAGTTTATAATAGCTGGTGAGGGAAGACAGAGTCTCATGCACTACTGAATCTTCTGCTCCCTTTCTTGCAATAAAAAGCTTTTACTGAGTTATCAGAACATCGGCTTTATTTAGTAAAATTGTTCACATGCTACTTTGATTAGGTAATAATTTAAAGGTACATTAATTCCTTTAGAATTCATTTCAAAAGAAATGTGTGCTTAACAATATTTTAATGAAATAATTACAAAAGATTAAATATACAAACCAGAATGATGTGAGTATGCATTTAGGTGAGTAGGTGTTGTCAGAAGAATCAATAGAATTTATTCAATTCAAGAATCAATAGAATAGAATTGTTCTCTATTAAATGAGATCTTCAGTAGATCAGAATTTTGAAATATTTTATATTTTTTGCACATCACCAACAGCCCACATGACACCCACTTGGCACTCCGCCTTGTACCAACACACACAGAAGGTGAACTGATACAAGCAGAAAAGACGCTTCTGTGAGTTTTGTGCTAGTAGGGACTGCAGAGCTATGCCCTATGTGTAAAGATAATCCAATGTGAAATTACACTATTTTTTCAAGAAAAGTGTTACCCACATAACAATTATATCAAATACATTGCTAAAAATTACCACAAATTCAAAAGGAGATTGAATTATGGTTGCTATGGAAACTGTAACATGCAGCTTCCTGACTTGATGCGTGCAAAATTTCAGCATTAATATCACACTGATACATATTTTCACTTTTTTCTTTACTTGAATATGTGAAGATGGAGGTTGTGTAAAATAATATATCCATTCAAGTTATATAGCTCTGTCATGCCATCTAGTATTTTTTGTTAGCTGCAGAGTATGTGTAGAGGTTTACAGTTGCTTTACCATATTTATGCTGCAGTGAAAAATTAAATGTTCTAAGCATATGTTTCTTAAAACAGAAGGAAGATGATCTACCCACATAGGCTATTTTATAGAAGGGTCAGTGGATAATCATGGATATACAGAAAAGTACCATACGTGGAAAACAAAGATCTTGGAATAAGCCCTGTAGAAAGGGTGAAATTTATTTCCACAAAAGGTTATAATCTTCAAGTTCATTTGGTTATCAAGTCTTGGCACTGGGGTTTATGTGCAGCCACTGTAAATTGTGTACTCTTCCCCAGGTAGACAGCTATGGCATGTGAGGTGTGAAAACTGTGTCGTATAAAATCTTCATGGTGAGAACCAGTGTGCTGAGAAGCAGGTCATTTCCCCATGCAGAAGAGCACAGTAGCATAGCTGTGAGGTGATAGTGTTGGAGCAGCTCCAGCACCAGACACCATTTAGACCTACATGCAGTGAGCCCAGGTAATTTCCACTTTGTCAGCTCCAGCCCTGAGCTTTGTGCTATTATCACTAAGGTCCTTACTAGTACCTTATGTAGAAAATGTAAAGCTTCTTCAGATTGTCTGTGTTGCATTGCACTAACAGGACTGTCTAACATGTCCTGGAGTACTAATGAATTCAAAGCTAATAAAATACTTAGGAAAAATGATACAATTTGAGATTCAATGTAGTTACTGTTTTTCAGGATCTCCAGGACTTCAGGCTTGTTGCTGGGACAACAGAATACTTTTTAGTGACAAAAAAAAAAAAAAAAAAAAAAAAAAAAAAAAAAAAAAAAAAAAAGTACATCTTGAGAGAATGGCTGAAAATATGAGTGGAGTAGAATGGGGAACCACAAAATTACATTTCTTATTTGAGTCTATATGGAAGCACAGTACTGGAGCTCCCAAGACAGAGGTTGATAAATGTTTCAAACCTGGACTAGGGTTGATTGAACGAGGAGTTTCCAATTGTGCTGTCTTGGTAGTAATGTTTTTGTATGATATAGTATAGACAGAGGTCTCCATCATTTTTAATCACTCTGTATGACCTTGATGAGAGCAATGTTACACAACAGTGCTTTAAAAAAGTGTGTCTGGTTATTGTCTGTAGAGTGGGGTTTAATAGATCTGGCTTTACTTCTTCACTTTACTCCTTCATTAACATTTGCCTGTCCAAGGAAGTCTCAGTGTTAGTCACCTCTGTAAGTAGAAGCTGGCATATAAAAGCTGCTTTAATAACTGTCAAGGTTACTAAAAAGTAGCTTCTGAATGTTCAGTCTGTAATAGGAGAACATGAAAGCTACATAGAGAAACCTCATTTTTTTTTACTTTTGTGACAGGTCATTACATCAGCATATAGATTTTCTTTTCTTAGAGAAAACATGTAAAGTAATGACCTTGTTTAATAAAAAATGAAACAATGTTAGGACAATATTTTTGGAAATGTTCAGAGATCTTAGGTTTGGCTTATTGTTGGTGATATTTTGAAAATTATTTTATTCTTGTCTATATTATCATATATAGTTGCATTTATGCAACATTTGGCATTTCTTTATAGTTCTTATTTTTTTGAAGTAAGTTCAGGACAATTGTATTTTGTAAGGGTTTTTTTTTTTTTTTTTTTTTTTTTTTTTTTTTTTTTTTTTTTTTGCCTGGGCCTCAATATAGTGTCTTTTATGAAGCATATCTAAAATCTAGCATTTAATCTGACCTACAATAATTTCTCGTTCCTACTAGGTTATAAATGGATATTGCAAAGTATGAAATTCAGAATAATACAGATATATTTTAATATTAGTTGTACACGCTTGATTGATATTTATAATTTTATTGCTAATTTGTTTAGAATACTAGGGTCATTGTTTTGCCAAAAAAAAATAAAAGGACATTTAGTCTGATAAAACTGTTGGTAAGGGAAGAAAAGAGTTATTTATAAGATGGCTTTACATTAATTCTTGTGTATGTTCAGCTTTTTTTTTGAGGAGTCAGTCATCAACCAGTTAAGTGCAGTAATGGCATAAGTCATCATCTCATTCCTAAAATATTGTAGAGTTTAAAGTAAACAGTTTGCAAATAAGTTTCAGGCTATTAATTGTTCAATTGTTTCTTTAATATTTTTAGTAAGCAACTTTTGTATTAGTAAGGTATGTATGTCAGTAAATGATGGTCAAGGGCATGATTTGATCCTGATTTTCAGTGGATGACTGCATTTATAGTCAGAAGGTGGTGGTGTCCCCTGTAACTCCTGCTAATTCTAATTTATCTCTTGGCTCCTGAGAGCAGTGAAATTACTGTGATACAGGCTTAGGTACCAAATAAATATATCTAATTACACATACTTCCAAAGCTAAATCTCACCTTTTTTTTTTTTTTTTTTAAGTATTTGTCAAAAATCATTAAAGTCATCAGCAACAAAGTTTTCTCTCAAATCTGTATGAAATGTGAACAAAATTTGTATGTAAGCAAAATATTTCAAATATTTTTCTTTGCCCTGCAGTGGGAGGCAGGAAAGATGCTGTTGTTCAATCACAGCTACTAAATAGAAGCATCATCTCTTTTCCATCAGGTGTGAAATTATTGTGGGTCCCTTTCAGCTGTCCTCTCGTCTCCAAAATTAATGAAATGAAAACATCATTAAATGAAGGGATGTTTATAGAAAACTAACTTAATAGAAATGCTTAAAATTAAAGATTTATTAATTTATTTTTCAAAGTTTTAATAAGACATTAAAGTATATAAAATATCATGTGTGCACTGTGTCAGAGGAGTTTAATCAGGTAGTAACCCTAAATCACTGCAACATCACTGAATCTCATCTGTACTATTTGCAGGCACCATCAGATGCTCAGTGATTGCTAAGAAGTTGAGACAAAGCATAAAGTCTTTATGGAAGTTCTATGCCTTATTCATCTCCTCCTTTGTCTTACAAAATACTTTCCCTCCTCCCTAGAATCTGTGTTAATTTGCCTGATTATTTGTAGCAGTGACTGTAAAACCCTTGTGCATCTATTTGCTTCCTCTGGCTGCCTTGTCTTTTCAGAGGAAGATTAAGGTTGTGTTACAGTTTTCAAAAATGCAAAAATAATTTGTAGTTAAGTACTGTGTAGTTGCTATCTTCAAAGAATTATTCTGAGTGGCAAGGAGAAAGGTGCTCCCGCACCTAATTGCCGTAACTCTTGTTCCCCACAGGCTAGATGAAGTAGTTCTGATTTTGTGCCGTATTGGTACAAGAGGATTGACTAAAACGCCATTGAGGAATTCTGTCATAGCTTGAATCACAGCAACACAAAGCCATCATGTTGACTTTCTGATTGTCTCCTGTGTGCTCTTACGTATAGGTTATGCAAGGAGGAATTAAATGACATGGCAGAATGCATTTCCTGCTGTGTAGTAGCTCTACTGATTCTGCTAAGACTCTCATGAGAAACAGTGCCAACTTCTGAGGCCTCATTTGTACCCTGCAGTTTGAGATATGTGTTTTTGAAAAAGGAGAGGTTGGAGAAACATCAAGTTCCTTTTTAAACTGATTTCACGAAAGCTCAATTAAATGGTGATTTGATCTTATGCAGCACAAATATTATTTGCCTGGCAGAAGTAGCAGTGAGACTTCACATTGAGTAGCGCTTTCCTGTAGATGTCTGGACGTTTCATAGCCATATGTACTGTGAAAGACTTGAGTTTTTACTTGCATCCTTATATAACTATTTAACTGAGAACTGGAGCTTTAGACTTAAAGTAGTCTAAAGGTCTGTCTTTAAGTCTTGAAATTACTATCCAACTCCTGTTGGATTTAGTATTAAACTTGTAATAGGGTACAGGTACTATGCCACTTAAAGAAGCACAGATAGGTTTTATCCTTTTAGATCCAGTGGTAGAGGTTTGTTTGAAGTGCCTATTCAAGTCAAAGCATGATTTTTACTCTTGCTATGAAGAATGCAGGTCTCTTGAAAATTAATCCTTCAATTCATTGTTTAGAAAATGAAATGGCCACTGTGTATCAGAATATTGGGAAGATTACTGTGAACTAACTGCTGGCATGTTCAGGACATGCAGGCACACCCTCAAAGTTTAAAGAAAAGCAAGCTGATTATACCAGTTTCCTATGCCTCTTTTTCAGCTTTTCTTAACTTAAATTTCAGTCCTCATACAGCTCTCATGCTGATATCATAAACTGAGCAGTTTGGTATGACATAATTCCAGCCTCTTTGAATTAGAGGTGGCAGTTAGATTACTGTTATTGATAGTGCCTGCAGGCAGAGAACCATTAGGGTGTCTTAAACTTAGCAACCTTGTATGACATAATACTAATATTTTAAATTTAGTTGTTACAGTTAGGTTGCATCTCAGGGGTTCCTACTCTAGTACCTAGTTGTATGAGAGGATAGGATGCAAGTTTTCTAAGAACTTCTAAACCTTGTACTTCTTAAAACATTTGATTGATATTTTCCAGTAGCATATATGGCAGAAATATTTTCCATTTGCTGTTTTTAAGTAGAAGATGGCAAGTAATATGAGAGCATCTTTTCAGCTGCTTTCATAACTTTCAGTATAATTTAGAATGTATGATTGATAACTGGATAAACTAGGGCTCAAACCAGATAGAAGAAACTAATGTTTTTTTAAAAAAGTGTAGCTAAAACTTTTGACAAGGATCAGTGCACAGATGATTGTGACTGTTTTCTTACAGCTTTCTCCACATTTTGGCACTTAATGTATATAAAGAAACTTTAATAGGAGGCTAAATCATAAATACATGGGATAAAAATTTTAATTTGCTTACTAATTTTTCATTTTAAGGTTCTGACTGGGAAGACTTTTAACATATGCTTGCACAGTGGTCAGAGTGTAAGGAAGTTTAGCAAATTTCTGTTTACCATTGATATTCTGCTTGTCATGGGAGCAGTGAGTCAGGACTATTGGCATGGATATGAAAGCTCATTCACCAAAGGATATGCTTTTGAAGTATTAGCTAGCTAAAAATGCAGAGAGGAATTGGCAGAATTCTTCAAAGGAACACAAATAAAAATGCAGAGAGGAATTTGGCAGAATTCTTCAAAGGAATACCTTTTTTTTTTATTATTTAACTTTTTTCCAAAGAACATCAACAATTCCTTGGACTCTTTGAATTATAAAAAATTTTAAATTTCTCCACAGCAAGTCCAGCATTGGTTCTCAGTATCTGAAAATGCCACTGTTTGCTGTGGTGTAGGCTTTAATTCAGCTTGTAGGTGCTTAAATCTTCCCTGATGATTTGAACAGCAGATTTGGAAACACATTTCTCTGAGAATTTTTAGAGTGTGTAGATTATAGATAGTGGCATACCTAGCTAAAGAGATAAAGAAATCATATATCATACTGAAGTACATTCCTGGTGCTCTTTGAGAGCAACCAGGATGCTTTGTGACTGAATTTAATACTGAGAGCAACCAGGATGCTTTGTGACTGTTTAGTATTGGGACTCACTTGTATAAAGAGACAAGGAACAACACTACAGTAAGTTAAGCCAGACAATGTATCATCAAAATCAACTTGTTTAAACAATTATGTTGTAAAAATGGGAATCCAGCAAGTAGGGCACATAGAATTTGATTTTCTAAGGAAAAAAGCTTGAAAGTCACAGTTCAGTCAAATGACATACAAAGATCCAGTTGCAGCTAGCTCTGTAGAAGGATGCAGAACCAACCAACCAGAAAACCAGCAGGTGTCAAAACTCATAAGTAAACCACATAGTGAACAGCATTAGAGATATTAACCAGTCTAGTGGCAGTGGTCACAAGGCAAACCATTTAAAGTAACCATGAGAAATTCAGTGTTGCTTTTCAGTCACTCTTCTGGAAATGCTGAGTAGCCAGAATTAAAGAAATTACATAGGAAGGAACAATACAATGCTGACTTTAAAGATCTTCTTTGCGTATTTTTCTTCATTAGCAAGAAACAAAAATTAGGGAAATAAAATGTCCCTTACTGTGTTTTTCACCTGCTACCTATTGATGTTGCTTTCCTGCTGTCTTCTCCATCTGCTTTAAATTAATTTCTGAAATGTGCCCTCCTTAAAATAAATTCTTATTAATCTCATAAGGAAAAAAATAGAAATAGCAAACACAAAGACTTTTAGTTGAATTGTAAACAATTAGAACACAGTGGGGACAGGAGCAAGGGAAGAAAAACACAACACCAGTTATGAATCATCTAAAAAGGCAATAAAATCTGTCAGATCCTGGGATTTATATAAAATTATTCATTTGCGTTTTCCAGGAGAAGCTGATATTTTAATTAACAAAACTTAGTGGTGGCATTAGGATTTTACTTGGTATAACTGAAATGCTGTCTTAAGATACTAAATAGTAGTGAAAAAATGTAAAAGTATATTAGTCATGAAGACATAAGAAACAGCCTAATTCAGCAATACCCTCCCTTTTGTTCACCCACTTTGCATTTCACCTGTTTGGTTTCCGTAGGAACATGGGATCTGTCCATGTCTGCTAATAGAATTCTCATCTCTAACTCTTCATACTGTTTATACATACAAATTCCTTTAGCAGACAGGTAATTTTCTTCCTATTTTGAACTTATTGAGCCTTACTATATATATTTTTAATCCAATTCCTCACTTTTTTTGCTAAGGAATCTTTTCTGCTCAGATTTGTTTCAGTGACCGGACATCATGCATTTCTTCTCTATGACTTTCAGTCATAATGGCTTATTGCGGCAGATATACTGTGTTTCTGTGGTTATATAGGTTTCTTTTATTAAAAAAAAAATCCTAAAAAGTTACTGAAATGAGTGTAGTTTTAGAGGGTCAGTATTGCATCTAAGTTGAGAGCTTATCAGACACTTAACCGTTTTGGTCCTGCTTTTGTAGCAGTACAGTGCAGCTAAAGTGGAATTGAATATAAAAAGGACAGTTGTAATTGAAGCATAGATTGCATACACTATGAAATTTTTCTTTTAAGAACTGCAACCTTTGCTGCTGTAATATGTCGTAGTAGTAGCATAGCTTTGAAATTAAGCATGATGAAATTTACACACTATGTTAACCTTGCATAAAGGTTCGGAAGGAAAAATTCTCTATGTAAAATGTGTTAATTTTATTTTTAGTGTTCTGACTGAGGCTGCAGAAACAGGCCTTAGCCCAAGTAAGAGGGAGAGCAGGAGGCTTTTGCCAAGCTCCAAATACACCTGCAGGTTGAGCGACTGCTGTGAAGTCTTTTCATTAGCTAATGGGGTGACGTTCAGCAGATCACTCACCTTTGGCTGCCTTATTCACTATCTTTTTAAAAGTGATAGGTTACTCTTTCTCCAACATTTCTTGTCATCTCCACTTGCTCTTTTCTGTAGTGTTGTACATAATTGGCCTACAAAGCCAATCATTGTTTTCTTATATTTGTGTGTAATTAGAGATAAATTAGATATGGCTGTTCTACAGGCTAGAGTAGTGTTCTACTTTCTTTGCAAGCGACTACCAACAAAAGAATTTATAAAGGTCCACTAGATTTGTGGGGAAGAGTCTTCCAGGTTGCAGGAAAATGTTATTTCTTTCCTTGCCTTTCTGTTTCTGCAGAACTGGGAAATAACAAGGAGGCCAAGAATATTTTGACATTCTAACCTTCACTTTTATTAATCATATGAAAACATATTCTTTGATATTCTATGATTTTGGGGGGTAATTGCTGTCAGATAAGAAAGAACACACTGAAAAAATTACAAATGAAAACTCTGGTTTCTCTGCTACATCTACTGTAAATTTAGAAGACTGAAGAAAATGTATCAGTCATCCATGCACCATGCTCCAGAATGCTCTTTGTACATATTCAGTCTTTCAAGAGGGATTTGGGTCTTCTAAAAGTCTACTAACAACACTGTTCTTCAATTTAAGCAGTTGAGTAGACTAAAAGAAGCCACCTATTTTTCAGAAGTTAACAGAAACTCCTACAGAGTAAGAAGTGAATTTGTAAATGCCTTAAGATTTGGTGTTGGCAAATATGAACAAGCATTAGGTTGTGCCCAGATTATGACCTCAAGATGAGATGACCTGTCAGTCTGATGAAATATCTGCTTTGAATGTAAAAGTCATGGTTTGCAACTTTGGCCTGGGAAGTCCATGCTTTGAAACATTGATTCTTACATGACTGCAAGGGAAAAATCAAAATTTTTCCTCTTCTCTGTTTTATCTCATACTACATACTCTAGTAAAACAGAAGACTTGCTGGTCATTGGCTACCTTGATTCATAGGTAGAGCATTATATGTCATGGGGAGCCTAAGTTTGGTCCCTTGAGTGCAGAAGAGAAGGCAATAATCACGTTCATAACTGGCAGCCCAGGAGGTGTTGGCTGTCTCTGCTACAAAGGTACAGTCTTTATTTTTATTCAATTTCTTGCTCTCCACAGGTTTAGGTATTATTTTGTCTCCAGTGTAGCACTCTGAATTTGTTTTTGTTGAACTATATTGTTATCTGCTTTGTGAAGGATATTTTCAAAGAGGAATTTGTTTAAATTTATAAGAGTTTAAAATGCTTTAGTTTTTATGCAAGTAATTCTGAATTATAGACCTGCCTCATTTTCTTTTCAGTCCCTGTACCAAGCATTTCCTTATTTGTAAGAACATATGCTTATAGGAGTAACAATTTTTAATAAAAGATTTAGAGTTTTTAGGGGGTTGAAATTTCTTATGTCTCTCAACACTGTATGATGTTGATTCAGTATTCAAACTGTTAGAGAAAAATGATTCAATATAACTAATAAGTGGATTTTAATGGTTTTTAAAGGGAAGGAAATGATTTAGCTCTTTTTCGTTTAACAATCTAAGGGCATATGTAAGTGACACATGGGAATAAAGTCTGGGCTACATAGTTGCCCTATGTTAAGTTCTAATTCAAGTCCAGTTTAAGCGAGACAGAGCAGAGTCACCAAATCAAATACTACTGAATCTTAAAGGGCAAGATAAATTACATGAAATTTGCACAGTCTGTACAATGAATTGAAAGTATGTTCAGCTAGAATTTTCCTCTCTATGCTTGATGGTACTTGTGTAAGTTGCTGGCAGTCACTGTGTTCTAATCATAATCACCTGTGTAGGAACAGACATCTCCAGAGATGCCTGAGAAAGGTCAGACCAATCATTTTCCAGGCGTGCCTATCTCTGTATTGACTATACAGAGCCTAAGGTTACCTGCTGAAGATTACCTGCTGAAATTAAATGAGTCTCTCACACGAACATTTGAAAACACCTGGTAGTCCATTTGAAATACTCACACACTAAAAAAAAGGAAGTGTATTTTTCATCCAGATTGCTGTTGCTTTGCACTTCCAGCGTTTAATTTACGAAATTCTCAAAATTAGGGCACTTTTCATCTAAGAAGTGCCCCATCATGAAGCTCTGCTTATTATATAATCAACTATGGACCCTCTTTTTGAAACATTAATAATAAAATCAGATAGTAGTGCCAATGTATTTCTAAATAACTATTTAGGATTCTTTCTAAGGTGACAGCAACAGTATTTAGAACAGAAAATTCAGAAAACTTAATGTATTCTTTGATTAATTCTTAGATACATCACTATTCTGGATATACATATTTGTACCTAAGCCTAACAGCATATACTAATACTCTGCCCGATTCAAGAGTATATCAATACATTTATTGATAAATAAATTATTTCCCTTTGTTAAAACATTATCTTGTCACTTGAGTTTTATTCAAACAGAAACATTCATACAACTGTTCATTTTCTGTTGTTTGTAGCCTTACAACACCTCTTTAACAAATAAAGGAGTGCATTATATAGGTTCAAAGGGATGGTACTGGTTTTGATTTTAAATTATAACAGCAAAAGCAAGAAGACTTTGTATTTATTTCTTTTTATTAAAAGAAGTTCATTTTCGAACAATGTACGTACCTGTTTTAATACTTGATACTGTCAAAGTCTTAGTGCTAGATGTTGCACGGGTTTAAATCTTATTTATGGACTAAGACTATGTTTTGACATGAAAGCTGTAAATGCCTGTTAATTGCAATGGTGTGTAAACTACCAAAATTTCATTATACTAACAGAAAAAATATTGATACATCTGAGTAAAGATCCTGAAGATTTTGGCCAATTATGTCAGTACTGTAGATAAAAAAAAAAAATTAACAGAAATGTACTTATGTAGAAATTATCTTAAAAAAATATTTCAAACATTTTTACAGACCTAAAAACTTCAGCCATGGGCTACTTGTGTATTCATTAAAATACAGATCCAACTTTAGACACATTCATATTTATATTCCCATGCACCACCATACAATAAAGAAAATGAAGTATGATATCTTCCGATGGAATCAGATTAGTAATTTCAGGTATGCATGATTTGTCACTGCCAAATATTGGCATAACAAAATACATCTCTAGAACTCTGATACTGCTTGAAAACAATATGAAAGAAAATAAGAAGGTTGGAACTGGATCTCAGTTCCATGTGAAACTGGGAAATTCCTTTCTAGAGGTTGAAATAATCATAAAAAAGTAATAATAAAACTTTAGCTTGAAATTGGCTTGCTAGATCACTTCCAAGTCTCAGCTCTAATCTGATATTCAAGATA
The DNA here is from genome assembly GCF_024509145.1 of Vidua macroura. Lineage (NCBI taxonomy): Eukaryota > Metazoa > Chordata > Aves > Passeriformes > Viduidae > Vidua > Vidua macroura. The sequence goes on from NC_071573.1 coordinate 92,580,703, forward strand.
TGACAATGGGCAGTCATAAAATTTTGATGTATATTTGTTTCTAGTTCATTTCTGAACCTTTTTAGTCTTGTATTACGACAAGTTGAATCTGAAGTCTCTCTTTTGTTTCAAATTTTTACACTGAATCGTTCAGAAAATTGGACCTAAGTGTCTCAGTAACTTTGTGCCTATTGTACTGCTGTATTTAATCATTACTGTGTTGCATGCAGTCATTAGCACGACCAATGCACAAGCTTCACTGTGGACCACATAAGGGATTTCTCCTGTGGATACTATCACTGGATCTTAAGCAACCCTGCAGAGTAGATTTGACTTCATTTTTAAATACTAGTCTAATTATCCCTACGGAGTAAATTGCATGGTATTTAGTTTGACTACTTTGAAAGCCTAAGATCTGAGATTGCTTTGCAGCAATTTAAAATTTGCATTTCCAGGGAGTTATTGAAACCATATGTTTAACCACTAAATTGCTTTTATATCTCAACTTTTCACCTAGATATGAATATCCCTTATGAGTATATTGAGACAAATGGTAATTATTGTTATACAGCAGATAGATGAAATTAATATTAAAACCAGAGAAATAACTCAATTCTAGTCAGTGAATTTTCCAGGTCCATGTAAAAATAACTCATTTGGTGTTACTACAGTAAGGATTTATGACCCCAAATATATACAACAGGACATACAATGTTTGGTAAGATGAAACTAAAGCAATAGTAGAAGATGATTGACCTCCTTTAAAGAGGGAAGCATATAGTGATGTTGGTAATTCTTTTGGCTGTTGAGCAAGTAATCCGTGACATCGAGGATGCAACCATCCCAGCATTTGTTAACATCAGCATTGTTAACATTAACATAGATCTATGCTTGTAAAACAAAGATAAGAAGCATGACCACAGGGAATCTCCTGTCTCATTCGGAGTTTTAAGTGTTGGGAAGTATTTGGGGACTATTACTTACTGACCCTGGAATCAACTAGTAGAAACACAATGGAATTTTTTCTTTTGAAGTACACTATGGATAAATGGCAGCTGTTTTCCTCAAGGCTCTCATTCTTCTAATCTGTCCTTAAGAGGAAATCAATACAGTTTCTCTCAGAGGCTTTCAAGGCTGTCTCCCATGTCAGGTGGAAAGGAAAAAGAAGAAACAACTTGTTTCAAGGACTGAGATGCTGAGAAACTTCAACAGTCTGCAGACCTATCATCTTTCTTATTAGACTTGCTGTTTTCAAAGAAAAAAAAGTCATCCCCTCTCAGAATACTTACCTCATTATTATGACTCACCTTCAAAAAATATTTGCCTTCCCACCTGATCCTGTCACCAAGCTAGATAAATCAACAACTGAAACAATGGCCTCCTGTTTCCTTTAATTTTTAAACCACTCTGAGTGGTATGAATTTTGTTATAGCCAAGACATCAAACAGCAGCCCCTTTATTCCTGTAGAGCAAGGGAAGTTCAAAGGTCTTCAAGCTGTTAATAATAAAGCCCTAAAAATAGAAATCCCAGATGATTTTTAAAAATAAAGACTAAGTGACAGAATTTACAATAATTGAGTAATCCCTTGCAACTCTGAAATAATTTTCTAACTCAACATTTCTGACCTAGTAATGAATAGTAATGTAATTTGCCCTTTAACTCTTCAGGTCAGAATTCTAAGATTGATTTTTTTTAGAAAAGTCTAGTCTCGCAGTCTTGTAACATTAAAATCCTAAACACTTAGTGATGTTTAAGGAAAAATTATTGACATGCAGTGTAAATAAAGGTAATTTATAGGTAAGGTATAAGGTAAGTTATAAGGTTACCTTATAAGTTCTAAGGTAACTTATATGTAGGCTGTGGTTTTCCTCTTCTAAATATAAGCTCTTGTTGCCTTTCTAATGTCCTTCTAAAAAAAAGAAAGTGGAAAGACAAGATAAGAAAGTAGAGGTGTAGAGGGAGAAATGAACTGGAAGCACACAATAGCTAACAAGAGCTATTTTGCAATGTTATGTCTTCTGTGAATTTTTATATGAAATCTCTGGGAGCCTTGAAAAGGAAAAGCTTTTATTGTTAAAGAGTTAATATACTATTCAATAGATATGCCTGTCTTGATTTCCATCTGAAAAAAAAAAATCTCATTACGGCTTCTGAATGCATATTTTGCTTCTTTTTGGATGACCAGCTTTTATCTAAATATGGTGCTGTGAATTTCATTAGAATGGTCATTATTGTAAAGAAGTTAGGCAGTTCAAGGTCCAGTTCTGAGAAAGAACAAGACTAAAACTAGAAAGCAAAATGACACTTCATATTCTGGTTTATCAGACAGCTTAGTCTAGGGGTCTGGGAGGTCTGGACCTTAGTGGGTAAGATTCATAAATGAATGTTCAAGTTTTCAACAGTGAACCATACTGTATCTAAATGAAAGATTCTGTCCTACTTCCAGCATTAAAATGAAGTAGTAAAGTTGTTGGACATGGCTGATAAAACAAAGCAACGGTTCTGAAAGGAATTTTTTGCCCCTGAGACTTATGTTATTTTTACCTCTTAACTATGTTAGATGTTTGAAAATACATTCAGATGTGTAATTGCTTTGTCTTTTCTTCAAGATGGGTTTTTAATTTAAAATTGCTCGTACATAAGGCTAAAAAATTTGGAAGGGAATAATTTTGCTTCCAAACGTTTTTGTCCAAATGTATCTTAAATGTTGATCTTATTCAGAAAAATGTTCCCTGTTTCTGCAGAATAGTGCTTATGTGCATTCCCAGGGCTTTGTGCACCTACAAGGAAGCAGTGATGATACAGGGCTCTTTCTGAGAATGTGTGACCTGGCATGCTTTTGAAAAGGGATTGAAAATCTTTAGCAGATGGGATAGTGCTTCAAAATTTTGATTGTGAAGGAGGATCTATGGAAGGCAATAAAAGCTCTTCATGATACCTTGCTTTATTAAGGACATGCTCTGAATTTTCATTGCCATCAGGTAAACAGGTAGTAGTAACAGAATTAGAACAGAGGCATTAATTCTCCGTGCTTTCAAACCAATCTTGGATTTCACATCAGAATGTGCTTTTCATGAATTCTTGTGTTTTGTGTTGCTTTTGTGGTGTAGTAGAATGCTACTATCTTGCGCTGCTGTTTTGTTACTGACATTTTCTTTGAGAAACCTCTGACTGTGTGTCAGTGAGACCATGAATTAGAAGAAATATCAGGACCAACTTCTACTTAATTGACAAGATGCAAAGGAAATTATGCTGAAATTTTATATTGTCCATTGAATTATCGAAAGTTTGCCAAATATGGCAGCCAAAGGAAGAACTATACATGTTTCTCTCCCATGTTGTAGCTGATAAGGAAAAATTATTTTTATATATGCTTTTTGAACATAAAACTATACAAAAAACAACTGTAGAAAAAAATCATTATCTGAAGGAAAAGAAAAAACACCCAAAAGGCAAAAATCTCAAATTTGTTTTTGAAGTAAAGAAGTATAATGGGAGGACACTGGTGCGTTTCCATTTGCAGTAACATGTCAAGAAAATAGGACTGGAGAAGGGAAACATTAAGATGAAGCAGAACAGGTGTTATGGACAGTAAAATTTATCACCATGGTTCAAAAAAGCATAATAGACAAAAGCATTCCATAAATATTTATTTTATATTGCTATGAGAATCACTTACTGACATGAAATCTCTCTCACTTCTCTGCAGCAATAGAAAAACATTCCCAAAGAGCATGCTAAATTCCAAATTGTTTTTCATCTTTCAGGACAAAATGCATACTTCCCTATGTTTTATGTCCGTAACATCACAGAATGTATGTACTTAAAATGAGTTCAAACTAATGAAAACAAATCTAAAAAACCCAATCTTAATTTTTGCCCCTTACCTAAATAAAAGAAGATTTAAGTTCAGTGTGTACATTTATTGTCTTACATTGTATCTTACAAAAATTTGAAATCCTTCTTGACTGAAAATTTTGACATTTTAAATCTTTCCTTAATTATGGAAGAAAACCAATGCAACATTAATTGACATATGAAAAACAATCGAGAAAATATTTAATATTAAAGATCTAGGATCTTCTGGAAAATTACTTCATGCTTCATTAGAGAAGCACCTGCAGCAAGACTGAACAATTACAACATACTAGCTTGATTCTTCCTATAGTGATTTTGAAAAAAATTTAATTATCTGCTATTTTATGGTCTTTCAGTTACAACAGACCTCTTGATGCAGCGTGGATGTCATTTTGCTGTGTTTGTTGACCTTACAGTGCCTTGTGTAGTTATTCCTGAGGTGACTCCCAGTCTGTCTGTTTTCTTGTGCAAAGTTCTTTGCAAGGCTTTACATTTGCTGTAGTGATAATATCTGGGTACTTTGACTGACTTGTAATGTGTCCTGAACAAATGCATGATTGTAGACAAGAGAAATATCTAATTTCAGTGGAAAACAGAACCCATTAATCCTGTCAGCTACTCAAAAGCAATTTGCTACCCATATAGACTTCTTCAGCAAGTAGGTCAGAACTGTCCAAATTTGGGTCCCCAAAATGTGTTTTCTAAGTAAATGTTTTTAAAAAGTGGGAACATCTACTATTTATTGTTAGTCTTACAAAAAATTCAGTGCGTCTCCATGCATTTCCACAATTGATTTTTGGTCATGTACTTTCAAAATGCTGAAGTTGTCTAGAATATGGGTATTATACATATTTATAGTATACCTGCAGGAGGTATTGATATTCATTGTTACAACTCCATGGGCCACCGTAAAAGCACCTGAACAGAACTATACTAAAATGTTTTCATAATTTGCATAAAATCATGTTTTGATAACCTTTCATAAAATCTAATACACAAAGTTGAGTCATGTGAAAAGTAGTTCTTGTTCTTTTTTTCTGTACTTATTTCTCTGTGTATGACTTTATCCTTTTCAAGGTTGAAAGGGAGTATTCGCTAAACTAAGTGCAGTCTTAGTTTCTGAATTTCAGGCTCCTTTAAAGTCACTACAAGGTAATATTTGAATAAATTTAAGCTCATTTTTTTATTAAAAAAAACCCTCAGTTCCATTGTTTCTGTTTCTCTCCGTTGATAGAAAAAATAAACACAGGGTGATGAGCTTATATGTGAAGATTGATACAGGGGATGTCTAAAGTTAAGTCAGCTGAATTGCCTGAAGTTTCAAAACTTTGCCTTGACCTGCCCTAGCATGAAAGGCTTATGTCAGAGCCTAGAAAAACTCCCTGGTGGTATAGAGACCTTTATGGGTGAGTTTTTCAGGTGATCATGCAAGATGTGTGACTGTGATTGGAATCAGCCTGGGATTGATCAGCCAGGGGCTGGCTTTTTTACACACACAGGAGGAGTGACTTTAGTACTAGATTTTTTGTTTTCTTGTTTTAGGGAAGAGAAATTACTTTGAACACAAGTCAGTATTCCAAAATTGTGCAAATCCAAATGAAACTTTTAATGCCTGCAGCAATTTTTTATTGTCCCTTTCTGCAACTGTGAAAAACAGATCTGTTTTAAAATTACAGAGTGTATTTCATCTTTTTATGGTCTGGGATACAATACAAAGAGGAGTGCTTCTGTGCTTGGATGACATTCATTATTCTTGGGTGAGCAATAGGCACAAAAGGTTTGCTGCCAGAATTTCAAGAGAACATGAGATCATTGATCAGTTCCTAAATCTTGGGCTGCTGTATGAGCATGATGAAAACATGTAGTCTATCGTTTTTTGTCAGTAAGCAAACTAAAGAATTAACTGTCTTAAGGACTTCCATCAGCTGATAATCATAGTTACAGACAGAATATGCTACCCTACTAATAACTGAATCCACTGACAGCACATAACCTGTGTGATATCTTAAATGGTGTTGTCTTGGTGTAAACAAAAATATGCAATTTTAAATATAGTGTAAAGGTGGGTAGTTAGCGTTTTAGCACTGGGAAAAATCAACAGAATTGATTTATCTATTTCATTATTTAGTCAAAGGTATCACTTTGACTGAAATCAGAACATCTTTAAACATTGGAAAGAAAACCTATACTTACCTATTTTCCTAATGTAAAAATCTGAGTATTTTCTGTAAAATGTAATTATGGTCTCTTGTGTTCACAGACAGCAGCTTTTAAAGAACAAAGAAACAATCAAACTTAAGTTCCTGGTCTTTTTCCAGAAGAAAATTTAAATTCTAATGCAATTGGGTTAATACTAAGAGTACTGAAATTATGTGTAATCACTGTAATTTTCACATTGGTTTTATAAGATATTTTTGTAGCTCTAAATCCAAAGGGGAAGAATTTTGAGAATATCCATATTCATCAAGGATCAGATCTTAATGTGTATTTTTGAACACTGCTTTTTTATTGTTTGCTTGAGAGGTGCTAGACTAGGCTCTGAATGCTTTGAATTACTTACAGCTATGTTTTCAGATTTGAACTGCAATTCTTGTAATGTTTGTGATTGCTGTTTTAGTGAAAGTTAGTAAAGAAGAGTGCTACTATTCCAAGTGCTATACAAATAATCGTATCAAAACAAGTGCAGAAGGATTTTGTCACTTCAATGCTGTAGCTTTAAGTCTGTTAAAATTCACATGCATGGCAATGAAAGGTTTTGCATTTTACAGATTAAGAGACATTCTTCTTTGACCTTGCCTTGCTTTCTGCACAGCAAACCTGTGATACTAAAATTCCTCACTTTTTTTTTTTTTTTTTTTCCCCCTCTGGGTTACCTGTAGCTCTGTTTCATAGGCAGCAGGTAATTCACATCAACCACAATCTGTGTAATAGCATCCAATACTATCAACTCTCACTCGCTTTTTGTGTACATACAAATACTGAGCTTTTGGGTTGCACTTCAGTTTATACCAGTCTGTAATGACTGGGAAAGCTCCAGCTCTGCAATATGTCCATAGTGCCTGGAGGAAGTGGGTGTCTTCTTTAGGTGTATGTTTTTCCCTTCGGCCCATCTCCTAAAACTGATCTCCCAGTCAGTGTAGCTGGAAGGGGCAGAGAATGTTTCCCCATTCCTTCTCATTGCTCCTTTCCTGTCAAAACTTGACAAGCTTCTCTCATAAATCACCATTGACTCACTTCCCCTTTCATACCATCAATACCAGAAGTTTCCATTTCCTCTCCTTCCTGCCAGCTTGGGAATAGTCTGATGGGAATCACTGGTGTAAAGCTTCTTTATCTGCCTCCTGACAGAGTCCAGAGGGAAAAAAGGGAGAAAGGGAGAGAATACCTCCCTCTGGCTGTCTTCCAAACACCTGAGACAAGGTGGTGAAGCTGACCTTAGAGATGATGACAGATTTGTCAAGGCTAAGAAAGATTTTATGATCTACAAAGCACAGTGATTGCTGACCAGTAAATGGATTTATGATAGTTTCTGCAAGAAAAGCAAAGGAATTATGTTACTGATATTTACATTAGTGAGCAACAGAAAATTTTTGACTGTTGGTTATTTACAGTATCATAAGACCTAAATGAAATAAAGTAGTATTTTCTTTTAAACCTCATGGTATATGAAAAAGCTGCTTGTTTGTTTGGGGGTTTTGATGGTTTATTTTTTGGAGGAGGGATGGGTGTGTATAGAAGGTTTCTATGGAGTTTTGGGGTTTTTTTTTCCTTTGGGGGGGAAGGGGGGGGGTTGGGAGGGGCACTATGGGGTTTTCTTTTGCTTTGTTTTGTTTTCCCAAAGAGAAAGGGATCTGCTCTGCGACTTTTTGTTTGTATATCTGTTTGCTTTGAAATTTGTGGAGATGATGATCCCCCTCAACTTCATTTACAGACTTCAGGATCTATTAATATATCATAATTGGTATCATATTATACTAGCATTACATACTGTTTGCAGCTTTTGCAACTAGTTCATAGTACGGTGTTTTTTATCAGGCTTCTATTTGCCAAAACACATTGTTGAATACTATCTTCAACTAACAAGTAATAGTATCATCCTTTATGTTAAAGAGCTGTAAAGATGATATTTGTAAGCTTAAGTGATTATATTAAAAAAATAGGTGTCATTTTAAATCCTCCAATTATTTCAAGATAATTATGATTTTTAGAAGCTTAAAGTCATTGTCTTGAATGCTGAAGGCTTTTGTGGAGGTGATTTATCCCCCCCTTTTTCCATGCTGTAGTGTCATCGGAGAAATGCTTGTTGGGTCTGTGTAACAGCTGAAAAAATTTAAATCCAAGAATTATTGATCTAGTGACTGAAGATATGAATTGGCATATATGCTCTAGTCCTAGTGGAAGCATTTGATTTAGCTTCTATAGGGATAAGATTTTCCCTGATGTGCTCAAGTAACAGAATGAGGCCTTTAACTGATAAGAAAGGATTTTTAGTGGTGAGGAGCAAAGAATTCTTTATAGCTTAAGTGCTCATCATGGTGATCCTTCCCTTTCCTATCAGTTATGTTTTGGTCTGAGGGTTGTGGTTTTGGCCTCTTATCTGCTGATAATATTTGTATTTATGTACATTAACCTTCTTTAACAGTAATAACCCTATCTGTTTTATTTGTAAAGGTTCTAAGTGGCATTTTGTGCTTTTAACTCAGGCCTCAAAAAAGTTGCATATAATTTAAAAGCAATATTCAGGCTTTTAGGAGCTCTTTTATTTCGTCTACATTTTAATACCCTAGTGGAAAGAAAGCATTTAAAGATGTGCATTATTCACTTATTCATTACTGAAGTGTCATGTTAATAAATAATACCTATCAAAGTAAAGAGGTTTTTGCTGGTTTCTTTAGCCATTCACAGAAACTACTGAATGCAATGTTTCTTATGATTATATACTGAAAATCCATAATGTCTATAGAACTTTTCATCCTACCATGAAGATATTGCTGTACTCTATTTTATCTGTACAGTACATTAAGCACAATCATTTATGAAGAAATTTCTAGCAAAGTTACAGTGCAGAAAAATATTTATGTTTGTCACAGATTGGATGATTTGGGAAACTAAAAGGATTGTATAAATTTTCACTGTTGAAACAAAATTATTGGTCTTCTGTTGTAAGATACTTTAAAACTGAGGCAAAACTTTGACCCTGCACTTGGAGGCAATGTTAATGGTGTAATCACTACTACTTACTTATTGGTGAGGAAAGTTCCCTAGAAAGCTATTTTCTTACTCTATTTTTTCTCAAAGTATAAAATTATGTTGCTGCGCTACCTCATACACTGAAAGGCTGCAATTACAGACAGTAACTGAAACACATCTTCATGAAAAACTAATCTGAATTCTGCAAGCTGGGACCGATTATTTAAGCTCACAAACTGAAGAGAGAAAAAAGCCCATCATGATGGGAAAGCCTTGCAAAATAAGGTTCCTATTCACTGGCAGGTGAACTGAGAGTTGCTGCATGTGAGCCATTAAATTGTAATGGAATCTTCTTATGTCTCTTACAGTAGACTTGTCTGCTGCAAAGCATGAACTTCTTTCTGCCTTCCATTCTTTTCCCCACTCCCAAGTCAAAATGGGTAACCAGCCAGATGTATTTTTGCTGCTTAAAAGACCACTCTGTCACTGATCAAATACTCATAGATCATACTCAGTAGAGGGACTGTAGCTTTTATTACTTACTGGGGGTGAGATATTTCTTCCTTGACACACTTTGATGTGTTTCTTAGTAAACATGAGCTTGGATGAGCTGCTTAACATCCATCTATGTGTCAGTTCCATCAGCATTTTAAAAGATAAGTAACATTGGCTTATCACTGAATTTTTTAAATCGGGGGAGAGCTCACCATATAAAAAAGTTGTGAAAGTGAAGTAGGAGTCTGCTAAGGGGAAGAGCCAGGACTTATTTTGTACTTGGAAAGGTGGAGTTCTTCTCTACTGATCTCACCATGCCTATAGAAATACATAGGATTAATGTGTGGTATCTGATGCAGATCTCACAGAACTGTAAATGAATTCTCACTTACTCATCTGCTGCTTTGCAATGTGAAAATCCAACGTATTAAAGCATCAGGAATCTACAGCAGGCTGTTCATCTGAGATTTGGATGCTGATTCATAAGCTTATCAGCTAATTTGGAAAATCTGGCATATGTACTTCCATTTGCCCATTTGGATGCAATCTATAAGTATTTATAATTAGAGGCTCAGCTGTTTGACTGAGGCCAAGAAAGAAAAATTAGAAATATATATCCACAGAAAAATAATATACTGGGAAGTTTGAGACCTGTTCTACTCTAACAGAAAAATTAAGGAAATAAAAAGAAAAAGACCACAGGAAATGCAAAAATGTTTTGGAAGGAGTAGGGTTAGCAATACTTTCACCATCATAAAGCTTCAGTGAATCCATTTTATGTGACTTCTCGTATAGAACATCAATAAAGGAAGACGCCATCAAGAAAGAGATGTTCCCTTTCTTGTTTTCAGAATCTTTCATAAGGTTAGCGTATTGTCTCTTTGTGATTGTAGGATTTTCTATATTACTAAAAATGCTATACCCAAATGAAATGAAGTACTGTACAGGAAAATGGGAGATTTGTTTCTGACCATGCTTTCTTGAAGCCAGGATCTTGGATGTGGTTAAAAATGCAATTCCTAATGGAAATAAACAGAGAGTCAGCATGGCAGAAAATCCTGGAAAGGAGGGATTTGACTTAAGCTGACTTATGTCTAAGCATTAAGACAGTTAAATTAGAACTTTTAAATTACCTAAGTGCTGATGCATCCCTGCAGCGATGGCTCTGAGTCATGTGGGCTGTGAGTTGAAGGTGGGAGGATGGCACTCGTGTGATGCGGTGTGTGGCACAGCTTGGGGGTAATGAATCCTTTTAAGCCTTCTAGCTTGCTGAAAGCAGACTCCACAAGTGAAATTAAAAAATCTGGCTATTTTGAGCTGTGATTTTGTCTTGTTCTGTACTGAATAAAGCTAACTCATGCTAGCCAGACCTAGGACAACCTTGTACTGTGCTTTAAATCTGTATGCAGTAGAGAAAAACCTGATTAGGTGGAAACCTATGGTAGTACTGGTGTGGAGAAGAAAGAGATAGAAAAGGAAGGGTTTGAGGAAAGAAATCCTAGAAAAAAATTCTTCAGGACTATCCAGTGAGTTAGTTAGTACCTGTTCAGCTTTAACTTAATTTTTAAAAGTAGAAGCAGCAATGCTAATATGTATATATATGGAATATATATGTAAACAGTTGTGCTTCTGGTGCAACTATTTGCTAGATGTAGTGATCAGAAGCATTTATTGGTTCCCAATTCTGATGTAACTGCAACTCTTAGAAACTTTTTCACATTCATAGGAATACCAATGGGACAATGACAATTTCTGATTTCATCAATGGAAACTTTTTGTCTGTAATTTTACTATTCCATGCCCTGCAGGGAAAAAAATAAAGTGTTTTCTTCTTCAGTATCAAAGCAGCTGTGTAAACATCCAAACCTGACCTTAATTTGAGGGAAAACAGGTAGGGTTTTTTTGCTTTCTTTATGGTTTGATAATGTTGGGGCCAGGTTTGATGGGAAGAATACATAGCTCTTTAAAAAGACTTACCATGCAATGAGTATTGTCAGAAAAATATATGGTTTTGTTTTAAGGTGGTAGAGGCAATATTGTATGCATCCTAACGGGCTAATAAGATAAGCTTTTGACTTATCATAATTAGGCACTCTAAGGGAAATGGATGAATGCATGTCATATCTACATTTCCTTAAGACACAATTTCCTTCTTAAACAAAAATTAGTTAGGTACATCTCATGTGTTCTATGTACTATGTACAAGTTCTATGTACTTATTTTTCAGGAAAGAACCTTTTTTGACTTATTTTGTGTCCTAGCTTCAAGTGGTCTAAGAAAATCATATCTGGGATTCCACAGCCAGAATGAATAATGGGAGTTTTGAAGGTTTTTAAGAATTTATGTTGCAGAAATCTTACATAAGCCTAAAATATATGATAACATCCACATCTCTTCCTTCTGCAGATGACCTCTAGTGTGTTAGCTAATAAAAAATTTAAAAAAAAAAAAAAAAAAAAGCAGGGGCGGGAGCATCTGAGCTGTTCTTCTGTTTATACCACTCTTGAAATGAGATAAGCACCACTGTCAAACATGTGAAAAAGGCAGTGAGAAGACAGCTGTGTTAGCTGTGTTTATCCCATTTACACACAAGGAAGAGAAAGTGCACCTCACTGAAGGAAAATTTTAAGCTCTTATCCATTACATTTTGTTCAGCTGTGTAGAAATTTTATAACTATTTAAGCTTTTAAATGTGAAGTCTCTGTAAAAGGCTGCACCTTCTCTCTCAGTCATATTGTGCTATGAAGATTTTGGCTATATCTCAACATCAAAATATGTGATATTTTCATATTTATAATTCTTTTCTGCCAGTATAGATTTCCAAGCGGATAATGCTTTAGCAATAGAACGTTCCTTTGATCTGTGATAATACATGTGACTCTATGAGTGTTTGTGTAGGATATTATTTAGTTTATTGCTTTATGATGAACTCAGAGTGTTCAGTGCTGTACACAGCACAAAAGAGACTTTGCCTCAAGGAACTCCCAGCCTGAAGGTTGGTTCTAGGCAGTCTTGCATGGGAATGTTCATCCCTACTGTCAGATATCTGATGCTGATATGACCTCTGCTCTAATAAACCTTTTATTTTTTATTTAAGAAACCATCATTCCCGCCAAAGAAAATATGTATGCTAACGTCTTCCAGAAATACTACAACAGTGTTTTGCAGATTTTTAGGATATCTTCATGTTCAAATTTTCCTCTTAGTCATGCTGAATTCCTAGAATCAGGGGCAGAAGTTATTAAAGGCAATGTTCCCCTTAAAGTCCTAGTACACAGTGAGTTTCCAGTCTCCTGGGTGTTTTCCAGCAAATCTGGAAGGATAACACATATTGTCAGATCCACCTTTTGTATATAATAGTGCAGACTATTGAAATTGCTACTCTAACTAGTGGTTGATACGGAAAAAAATACTCCTCCTTGACTCCATACCTTAACCATTTGCATAGCCTTTAAAGCCTAGTTCGGTTATTTTTCTGTTTTATTAGCCAGAAAACTGTCAGGGTATTTATACAGCCCTTCAAGCTCTAATACCATTTGTTAACATGCCCATTATGATGGATGTTCTTTTCCATGTACAGTACCCTGCTCTGAAGCAATTTGCACGCTGGGGGCACCATTCAGTGTCAGCTCAGTCCCAGGAGTTTTCGAAAATTCACAGACTCATTATTCTGGCTCAATATTTAACACTTCACAGTTGAATATTGAAGTCCTAAGGTCCTTTACAAGGTACTAGAAAAAGTGTTTTGCTGACTGCTAAGTAAAATTTGAAGGCTAGTCTAGCCTGGTTCTTGTCTAAAGTAATTTGATAATGAGTAAATGTTATGTTCTCATCAAAGGTGACGTGGCAGGGTCAAAACATCACTGCATATCACAGAATCATTAAGGTTGGAAAATCCCTCTGAGTCCAATCTTTAACCTAGCACAAATATGGCCAGCACTAAACCATATCTCCAAGTACCACATCCACATTTAGGTCTTTTGCTGTTCTGCTGGGATCCCATGAATAGTCCACATGCTTCCTGAGGAAGACTTTGAGTGTTCTTCATTCTGCTTTCTGTACGAATTGTCAGTGTACTTTCTTTCCATGAGAAATAGCCTTAGGATCTTCACTTCCTGAAAGTGACTGCACAACTTTATGTGTATATATGTGTGTAAATTATGAGGAGCTCCAATAGGCTGTATCTTGCTAACAGCAGTCAGTGCTGTCTGGAAGGTTAAAGTCCTTATTAAAGTTTGGATGGGATCCAGAATGATTTTCACTCCATGTCAGAGACAACCTTCTAATAATATTGTGTTACAGTGTGAGCCACTACATTCAGCAGATGGCACATGTGGTACAACATCATGTGGTTCAGTTGCTGTTTCTTGAGTTCCTCCACCTAGTAATGTAGAAAAATATTAAAAGTTGACAGAAAAAAACATATATAGGATTCAAATATTCTTATAGTCAATTTTTTTGCCTGGGTTATATATAGTTTGTTAATCTGTCTGGAAATAGCATAGGACTGTATAGAAATGTATTTGTAGCACAAACAAAATAAAGTAGTATTATTTATGAAGCTGATAGAGATATCAGATATTGTTTATTCATGTGAAATTATTATTATTTTCCTCTGCTATAATAAAAGAGAGAAGAAGGAACAAGATAAGAGGAAAAAGCTAGTTATAGTTCAAGGCATACATTTCAGTGTAGTTAGCTTCTATACGCATATGTGTGAGCTATGCTGAAAACAGCAGCATTCAGGCTAGAGAAAGCTTTTCCAAATTTACCATTTGAATTTCATATATAAGTGCTTATCTGTGAGGATGATGAGTTTTGTTGAGAGAAAGAATGCTTGGATTGATGAGGGAAAGCACAAACAATGGAAAACAGGTATGTGGGCAAATACAGGAGCCTATCAGGCATGGTTTCTCTGCAGCTGGTCCCATAGGTATGTTTAGAATGTGTCATGGTACAGCACACCTGCTGCTACATTAGGTATGCCATCAGCAGTTTTTACTTGGTCATTCATATAGATTGACATTTTTTATGAGAATAAAGTTACTGATGTATTCTTTTGATGTACATTAACCCTTGCATGCAGTTTGTGGATTAGCACATCTACAAGGTGACTGAGATGAAGGTTTTTGCAAAATGAAGTCATAGATTATACCAGCATAGTCCAGTCAGACATGTGGAAACACACTGATTTGCCTTTATCAAAAACATATCAGCATTTAAAAGACTTCCTGTAGTGCCTTACTACTGCTCAGCAATTAGTTTGCACACATGTATTGCTGCATTAGGCAGATCTGAGTGGTAGCTTTCCTCAGTGATGTTTTAGTCATTGAGGAGAGCTCCAGAGAGCACTGACACTGATGCCAGCTGTATGGTTTTGGCTTAGTCTACCTGACATGCACAAGCCTACTCAACTTCGTAGAGGAAGATGTGTATTTCAGCAGATCTACAATCCTTAAAATGTTTGTTCCAGTAAAGCATGTCTTTATAAAGGGTTTTATTAAACAGCATTTTCACTTTTTCCCATTAATCTTTGCCTCCCACAGTGAACAATAGGACAAAGTTTTAATTTGCGTGCTTTTATCAACACTGCCTTCAAAAATAGTATTTTTCACCTCCAAAGGAGACATTAAATCTCAGAAGTGCCAGCAAATGTTTCTCTAAATTGCTACCAACTTGCCTTTCTGTCAGGGCATATGAGAAAATCAGGAGAAAAATGTGTTTTCTCCTCATAGAAGAAGCTCTGAAGCATAGCCTCTGTACTTGAAAGGTGTCTTGAATCTTTGCCTTTCCCTGCTGAAGGTTACACCTCTTGGCAAAATTTAACCTGCAGTATTCCAGCTGTTTGCACTCAGAATATAAAGGACTAAAGTCCTAATTTGCCTTGCATAGAAATTTTTACTTGTATACTTCAGCTCACTGATCATGTGCTATCACAGTTATTTGTGGACCTGTACTATGAATAGCATCAGGGATTTAGTCTGATGAAACAGGAAAATGGTGAAAAAGCAAAAAGGACTATTGAAAAGAAGTAAACAGGAGCAGCTCCTTATGCCAGTGGACGTGTTGAACCTTCTGCATTATGAGGCTGGGGTTTAAGACCATCACTTTGGTATCAATGGGAATATAGCCTAAAGAACTTCACAACTTGCTGTGCATTGTCAGGGAGAGGCAACATTTGGTACAAGAAAAGCCATCCAAAAGCATCTCTGTTTACAAACTTTACATTTTTAAGCTTTTCTGAGAATGTGCAAAGGCTTTTCTGTATCAACACTGGAATTTATTGTAGTAGTAATAATGCCCCATAAGTTTAATTTTCATTTAATGGCAGTGAATCTATTAGTGAATCTAAGGTAGACTTGCTATTCTCTGTGAGCTGTCAGTGCAGAACTCAGTACCTCAGTTATTTTGAAGCACATTTTAAAATATATTTATGTTGTTCATTCATTAACAGTCTTTGTGGCTGCAGTGTGTAATTTGTAGTCATGTAGTCTAACCTCTAGTTCATTTGCTTAGTGAAGTTTTGTGCATGTGAAGAAAATATTCAGATTTGAATATCCTTTAGGTGACACTTAAATGCTGTTTTGAAGTACAGTTTACCTTGCCTGTAAAGACAAAGTCCTAAAGACTAGGACTAAGACTCAGTCTTGAAGCATACCTTTTTTTGAACAGTTATGGTGTGAGGAATCATTCTCCTATTCCTCTACACTATCTTCAGTAATCTGCTTAGGTATCCACTGAAACTTTTGGATCAAGGTAGCCATGAAGAGCTCCTTCTATAATCAATGAGTTAATCATCTTGACCTTAAACACTAATGCTTAGACAGCTAACATAAAATTTATTGAGTGCTTAATTTCATTCTATAAACTTGTTATTTGGAAGTAATTTTTGCTTATGTCAGAGACATCGTTCTGGTTTTTATTTTTTGTTGATTTTCAGGTATCCTGGTTTAGGGCAAATTTGGGAGAAAATCTCCAAAGTGGTTCCTCTAAAAAGCAAATTCAAGCGACCCCTCTCCCAACTGGTTCAGGATAAGATTTTCTTGGAGAAAAGTGGAAAAAAACTGTTTATTTAACAGGGAAAGCATTCACCAGCACAAAATTGAACAATATTAAGCAATAAAACCTCTCACCGGTCCTTAGAGATGACAAACTCAGAAAGTCCCCTCCATGGGCTGTAGCTCGACTCACCCAGTCTCTTATCAGTCCCTCCAGCGCTGGAAATGCCGCGGCCCAGGCCCGGCCCTCTGGGCCACAGGTGTGAGCTGCTGGTGCTCTTCTGGGTGTTCAGTCCAGAGCAGTTTTAAACAGTTCCAAGAAAAAGTAAAAACACAGTCCAGGAAACTTCTCTGCCTCAGCTTGCTAAAACTAACTAAAAAGCAAAGCAGAGCTCTGTCCCGCTGTCCATCTGTGCTGCAGATAACACAGTCCAGGAGAAAGGTGCGGGGGAGCAAGTGCAGTTTCTGATAACAAACTCCACACTTCTTCTTCCCCCCCTCCTTCACTCTCAGAACCTGTCTTAAAGGTGCAAAACTGATTTCTGGGCTAAACAGATGAATGGCATATAAGTATCATAAAGTCACCCCATGACACCAGGGTAGCAATATCTGGCCTTTGAAAGAAGAAGTTATAAGTTAAGAAGATGGAATGAACCATCAAAGAAATTAAGTATCTATTATTTTTTAACTGATACACATCATTTACTTCTTATGTGCTTTGTCTTTTAGTCTCTGTCGAAGTATTCCAAAAGGCATTGGGCATTTATGTAAATAATACATGTTGATTCATGTATTTGTATACATGAAAAAAACACCAACTATTGTGCAGTTTTATTATACACGTAGGCTGTCTAAATCAGTACATAAAGCTTCAGGTGATATGGAAGAATACTCATGTCTTTTCCTTCCTCTTTCTTGCTACTTCACTTGAATTAAACAAAAAGCATATTTCCAGTTGGGATAATATTTTTATTGATTAATTAATACTTATGTCTTACTATTGAATGTCTCTCTATATGCTCTCTGAGAAGGCCACAGATAGATATACACATAGTTTCTTGAGTATTTTCCATTACCAGTTTGCCCCTGTACCAATACTGAAATAAACTAATTTCATTTGAGCCTTGCCTCTCTTTGTCAAAGCATTATTGATTGTGCTTTTGGTTCTAGAGTGTTTTGGTACTGGTCAAAACAGCAGCTTTCAGATCTGCCCAGTGAGTGATGACATTACACTAACTACAGCTGCCACAACTGCAGCAATCTTGGAAACAGTGTCTACCATTTCTGGAACCCTCTTAAAACTGGAGACTCGAAACACATTTACACAGTTTATCTCCATGTATATTTTCCTAGAATTCTTCCAGTTCTCTGTCTGTGCAAAGGCAGCTTAGTTCTGCTTCTGCTGGGGAGGAGAATCAACCATAAAATCCAAGGAGTTTTTAATGTGATTTTTCTGAGTTTCATTTGTACTATATTTCTCTTTCCATGGAAAGGAAGATCTAGGCTGATTTAAATATTATCAAGTTAATCCACAGAGGATTGTTTTCCCTATCATGTTCAAAGTGTCTGTTCTAGTTTAGGCCTTTTTTTCCTACTAGCATGTCTTTCCCTATTAGTCCAAATTATGTTGCTGTTTTCTCAGCAGCCTGTCTAAAGTAGTTGTAGCTATTCATTTGTATAACACAGTAATAAATGCTTGCAGATCTTGCAAATAACAGAATCAAGAAATAACACAGTTTTAGCTTATGAACATAAAAAAGCAGTGTTAATTTAAGTTCTGGCTTCAGGAACTGTGTCAACATGTTTGAAGTAATAATAACCACTTAATGATTTGAAATGGTTTCTATGTAGAAAAACAACATACAGATATTTATTTATCTGGCAGTTTCTGAATGTAAAAACTTTGTTTCCTGATTTTTTTTGTGTGTGTTTGGTTGTGTCCTTTGAATGTGCTGAGAAATGTTCTGTCGAACAGATGACAGTCAAAACATTATGTATTATGAAAAGCTGCAATAAAACTTGAAAATCTTCCAGAATCAGGTCTATTCTAGCAATTTAAAAGTGACAATTATAGATCAGCAAAATTACAGATCTATCTTCTACTGTAAAAAGAATTCACATTGGATTTAAAGAGCTATTTATAATACCCAAGATCTTTAAAGTCATTGCCACATTGCAGTTTTCAGTACAGACATTACTAATTTGGCAACGACCAAGCTCATAGTCACTGATACCTTATAGCGCAAAATTGCCCTTGTACTTCTTCGTGCTTTTTTTCCACTATAATCAGAAAACTGTGTTAGTGAAGAAGAGCCTTATCATTCTCATTACAAGTTATAGCACATGTGCATCATAACTGGATTCAACAGGAATCCTTCAGTGATGAGCAGGTAAGGATTTCTTTTACAATTGTGTTCCATCTGTTTAATGTTCAGCTTGATCTAGTAGCAGTTAGTACTAAAACTGTTTAAATTCTTATTGCACTCCTACTAGCAAAGAAAAAAAAAGTAGAGCAATCTTGAGCAGCCTCCCTTTCAGACAGGTAACTATGACAGAAGGCCCAGAAGCTCATCATGCTATAACACATAAATTTTCTTAATTCTTGATGATACAGGGCCAAAACTTGTAAATTAATATCTTTCCTGAATCTTTCAAACTGGGGGAGGGACTTTTTAGTTGCCAGGGAATTTTCAGAACTCTTTAGACATGTTGATAGTTTTCTTGAGTTTTTATATTTAAAATTTACAAATTTTTGTCTTTGCTCATTCTTGGTGTAGTCATCTCAAGTAACCAGATATTAAAAAAACCAGCCAATAAATAAAATAAATAAATGAATTTTAAAAAGGCATCACTGGTTTCAACTAATCCTGTGCTGTAATACTGAAAAATTCAAAACTAATAATATTTTAGAAGTCACCATGATTATTTAAAAAGACAATTTAAGTTTTTTAAAGTCTTTAAGTCCTATTCCTCTTTTAGAATAGATTTAGGAGTTAAAACATGTTGACTGATTATAAGTTTGCAGAACTGAATTGGACAAATATTGTATCAGAACAGCTTTATTACCAGACATATCAAAGTGTTCAATTGAAATTAAGACTATAAAGATAGTTATAAGAATTTTTGCAATAGTTGATACCTTTTGATTAAATAAAAAGACAATTTTCCTGACCTGATTCTGTGGCTTCAGATAATTTCAGTATACCCTGAGTAAAATTATGATTTAGAATAATTCTGCTAAAGGTAATGATAATAAAAAGCCTCCTTCAAATGTAAGACTGTAAAAATAAGATTAAACATCACAGAGAGGTCACCTCCTGACATATTTTTGTGACAGATGTAGTCAAAACCAGTGAGCATGTTGTAGGTCTCAAGTAATATATACTTGCTTAGACTTAATAATTTGCTAAAAGCCTTGTTAATCTTAAATGTCATATTTCTGTTCTGGTTTTTCATGTGTATTAACAACTGTGTTCCATCTGATCAACACATAGGTTGTAGCTAGTTAGTTACTGTATGTTTATTTATTTTACAGAAAATAAGTGAGAAAAAAGCATCACTCTCTTTTTAATTGTTTTCATCTTTCGAAAACTACTCAAGCTACCCTAATTTCCTGTGCACAATCCCTTTAATGCTAGGCTACTTGTTGTTCCTTGGCCACCAGACCTGATAAAGGACAAGGGGATATTCCAAGGGGATAGTTCTGTCTTTGTTGCAGATGCTTCTTTGCTTAATTCAGTCTTTTTGCAGAAATTTTGCAGTAGGTGATATACTGATATTTTATGTGGCTCTTCAAAACAGTGCTTCCAGAGGAAATTTTTTAATCAGTAAAGATAATAGCTCTTAAATATGCAATGTAATTGCTACAAATTATACACTTTCCATCTACAGGGTTAATATTAAATATCATTGTTCTAATAATTAGTGCAGATAGTGGCTAAGTGTTAGTCCATTTGATTAGTTTTTTCCCTCTTTCTTTCCAGACACTCAATGAAGACATTATCTTCTATTTTTTTTAGTGCAGCAGTCCAACAGGTTTTACTTTTCTGATGAAACACTATATACCACAGCACTACTGTTTCAGATTATTTACATATCTGTCAATTTAGTATCTGAAGGAAGTTAGTTTTAAAAAATACGTGTCTTGAGCTGCCTTTAGTTAGCATGCCTGCAGCAGTTACTGCAGAACATTTGTGTGCAGATTGGAGAACCTCCCAAATCCCACTAACTGTTCAAAAAAGTGTACTGAAGAGATCACATCTGCAGCACTGACAACCTTATTTCAAAACAGAATAGAAAGATACAAGTGATGAGATGGAGTCAGGCAGTTTGCTTGGTTCCTCATTATTATTGCTTTTTGTATTCTGATTTAATACTGCTTCTGTTCAGATATTTTGGATTTAGTACATGAAAGATAAAAGTTGTTCTAGAGGATCAATATTTACTAAAATTTGAACTCTTGATAAAACACGCTGTGACATTTTGTCAAATAACATGGAATTTTTAATAATAAGTAATTTTCTTGTTTTTTTCTTGTGTTTCACAGTTTTTAAAAATATCTTCAAGTTATAATTGAACAGTGTGTAAAGCCCAACTTAAATGCTAATGATGAGGTTGTTTGGACAAATCAAAGTAATGTTTACACATTTTGAATTTGGATTGTCACTTAAATTTTAGCAATTTCAACAAAATGGCACAGTGATGGAAATACATACTCTTTCTAACAAACAGATCAGTAATACCCAATTTTTACTGAAGTCACTGACAAGATGTTGAATGCTGACAATAGGGTGAATCAAATTGTGGCCTGTGTTGCTTTCTTAGCTGCACTGAAACTGCAACTAATTCTTTTTACATAGGAGAAAAAGGGTTATAGGTAATGTGAAAATTGAGGACTTTGTCTATGATGTCCAATTCCCTAATTTGTGTATAAGTCCCTAAATTATCAAACAATGGAATTAATATAGCTGTGTTGTGCTGATCCAGAAATCTAATCTTCAGGGAGAAGCACAGAAATGGGAAAGCATCTACATAGAATTTTCTGGTATCCTGACAGTTTTTCAGCTATTTTTGCTCAGGACTGCCTGAGCTAAAGATACCATTTTTTATTTTAGTAACTTTTGACAGAATTTCCCTTCATGAATTTTCTACTGTTTCAATTTCTGTTAAGATTAGTTAAGATTTCATCAACCTCTTTCTTGCTATCACATTTTTAATAAAATTAGGGAGACTGGAACATGAATGTTGTCATGGGAAAACTTGTGCAGAAAAGAGGGATTAGATTTCTCTCTCTGCAAATTGTGATCTCTTCTTAGACATGTTCTGTGTTTGCTATTTAAATTAAATATGTACATGAGAATAACAGATATGTTATCTTGATAGAAGTTTCTCTCATTAGCATTTAAGAATAAGGAGATTGAATTAAAGGGAATTTTATGAGAACCCATAATATAAGCATATTTCTATAAACTCACTGGAGTTACAGCTCTGTAAATTAGTTGTATTAATTTCTGCTAGCTAAGAAGAATAATTGAGCTAGGTTCTTGAAATTGTTTTGAAATTATCTTGCTGTTTAGACCTCAAATTAGAAAATTTTATGAAGAAGGAAAAAGTTGCTTCATCTGCAGAAATCTGACTCAGAGTACAGCTATATTATGCAAATCTTAACAGTAAAAATAGCTTTGAATGAAGGACTTGTTTTCATTAGCAATGGGGTAAAATGGATAGTGGGTGTCTCTAATCAGCAGTTTCTAGTGTGGTTTAGAAGGTTAAAGATAAAATATTCATAGCAGAAAATACCTTTCCATTTTATATTGAAATGCAATTTAAAAGTTTAAGGCAAAAAGGGACCATTAGTTCTTTTATATATATATATATATATATATATATATATATATATATATATATATATATATACGTGTGTGTGTGTGTGTGTATGCATATTTGGACACATAAGTGCATATATATCTAATAGGGTCTGTAGGACTAAGAGAGGAAAAAGTCAGATTAGATAAATGGAAGAATTTTTGCAGTGGTAAACTACTGGCACAGATTGCCAAAGAGATTGTAAATGCCCCATTCCTGGAAACATTCAAGGTTGGGCTGGACAGGGGCTCTGTCCAATATAATCACATTGAAGATGTCCCTGCTCATTGCAGATAGTTGGACTAGATAATTTTTAAAGGTCCCTTCCAATCCCAACCATTCTATGATTTTATGATAGCTACATAATGGTAATATCGTTAAACCTTGCCCACCAAATCCTGAATTAATTACAATTTTATTTCAACATAAGTCAGTAGGACAAGATAATACTGCATGCCAGAAGGGAAAACAGATAGGAACAAGGTGTCTAATAATACTGCTAAGGAGACACAAGTTGATAAATCCAAGTAATCCTAGCAGTTAGCTGAAGGAGTTGAGGTCCCATTATTTTTCTCCATCCTATCCATCTAGCTCTTCTAATATGATGCAAGAAACAATTTCTTTGCCAAACCAGCTATGGTAATCCATCTCATTACAAGTATAAGAATGAGACACAACAGCCAGTGCAACTCAGAAAAAAATGTTCTTTTTAGCTGAAAAAAATGATCTGCCTGTCCTGCCTCGACCATGCTCTGAGGGAGTTTTCATTATCATTCTACTGGATACAATTTGTAGATCTGACTTGAGGTTTGACAATGGGCAGTACCTGATTCTCAGGTTGGTACCAACCTTCTCAGTCCTTGCTCATTTGACTGGTCTTTTATTCATTCAAGTGGACTGAAGAGGCAACAATTGGCAGTGTAAGGTGGTAGTCTAGTAGTGAAAAGGCAAAGATACTTTTGAACAATAATTTGCTGGACTTGACTTGCAAATCAGTTATTTGTTCTTTCAAATGGAACTTTACTTTGTATGACTTATAAACTGTGTTTACTTCTGTAAAACAGGCAGCCTGGCACTTCAATAATTACAGCTTACTTTGTACCAGTGCTGTGAACATTGTATTCTGATAGCAGTGCTACTGCTAGATGCTAGGCTGCTCCACCACTTTCGTACTTGCTGAAACTCTGTGGGAGGATGTACTTAGTGAGATATTTTGAAAAGGGAGAATTTAGATCAGGCTGAAAAAGCATGGATTTTTCTTTCAGTTACAAGAAAAAATGTAAGTTTGTCATGTACACCTGCGTACCCAGTCATTGTTACACGGACATTCAAAAAGAGAGTGACTATTTTAAAAAAACAAAATAAACCATTTGGGAATTTAGCATGGGACTTATCTCTCTCAAACAGTGTAATTTGTTGCTGGATGACTGTAGGAGTCTCCATTGCAGGGGTCTTTGACAGGGTTTCTTCAACTGCATTGGAAACTATTCTGATGAATTCCTGTAATTTGGCTGGCCTGTGATTCTAGGTGACCACTTCATTATATACACAAATCATTGTTACTAATTATCTCAAATGTCATACAAAATAACTGTGCACAAAAGACTGTCTTATGTGACTGGTTTTGTATCTGTAGGAATGATTTCTCTTGACTATTTAAAGGAAACTATATTCAGCTTGGCCAATTTTGCAGCAGGACCTGCCTGGGGAGTATCTGGAATAGTCAGATGTCCCATGCAGTATGCTAATGTACACATTGGAATGTTCAAATTGGTATATACATATCAGGAGATGCTTTGGGAAGTGTGTGGAATTCCCACCTAGGGACTCCTCTGCTAATTACTCATATATATTTCTGTGAAGGAGGCCAGGAGCTCAGTCAGTCACCTTGGCTAGGTTTAGGTGATATTTCAGTTCAGTTGGATGTCTCATTTAGCAGTGGGTTCCTGGACCACTATGGAATTTCTGACCCAAGTGCATGAGTGTGCATGCAGACAACAGTTATGCAAATATAAATATAGGATAAACTTGAATTTTATGTTAGTAACTTCAGTTTCAGAGCTCTTGCCACATTGTACAATACATACTCAAACCTGCAAATAACACAGATTTATATCAGTGACTTGGGTGGAAGTGAAATATAGGTTTAATGTTATAATTTTTCTGAGACCAGACATGCAGCACAGGGAGGAGTTGCTGTTCTGTTCATGTAAACAGGCTTGGCAGGCTTTTGTCCACAGGGATTTGCAGAGTTAAATAGACATGCAATAAAGACTATAGTTTGCTGTCATACTAATTTGTCATGGATCCTGATTTAGGATCCTATCCTGTCCAATTTGTGATTTATATCACTCAAAGAGTCACTTTTATTAAATTAAAGGTATTAGGAAAAGTGGTCGGGTTTGGTATTGTAAAGGCGTGACTGAACAAAGTTTGATGGCAAAGGCTCACTATACTACTTACTACATGGAAGAAACATACAAAAGAAAAACAAGTTACAATCAAGCTACAATGATTTACACAGAGACCAGAGACATAAAAGGGTAAAGGAGACCCTCCCTCTGAGTCATGAGATTCAGAGTAGACTCCTTGCTTTCTAAACTTCTTTGCTGGTTTTGGCTGGAATTTACAGTGGCTGGTATGGGGCTGTGTTTTGGATCTGTGCTGAACACAGGATTGATAATACAGAGATGTTTTTGTTGTTGCTGAGCAAGGGTTACACAGAGCCAAGGCCTTTTCTGCTTTTCATAGTGCCGCACTGGGGGCATGGGAGGCTGGAAGGAGACACAGCCAGAGCAGGTAACCTAAATGGACCAAAGGGATATTCTAGACCATATGATATCGTGATCAGTAGATAAAGTAGGGGGAAGAAGAAAAGAAGGGAGGGACACTTGAAGAAGAAAAAAAGGAGGGACACTTGAAGAGATGGCATTTGTCTTCCCAAGTACCACTATACATGCTGGGGCCCTGCTCTCCTGGAGACGACTCCTGGACCTTCCTGCCCATGGGAAGCAGGGAACTGATTCCTTGTTTTGCCTTTCTTGAGTGCATGGCTTTTGTTTGCGTTTTCTGGTTTTTATGCTTCTGATTCTCTCCCTGATCCCATGGGTAGGGAAGTGAGCAAGTGGCAGCATAGTGTTTGGCTGTTGACTGGGGTTAAAACATGACAACTTCTGATGAAGTCTGTTTGAGGCTAGGTCCAGTCTTAATCTCAGATTTGGACGATGGCTTATGTCCAATGGAATTATCTATGTAAAGCTTATAAAAATTAATATTGAGTATCAATTTCATTAGTATTAAATCATCATGCTATCAGTCACTTACCAAGGATCTTTTGCAAGTAAGAGATTTTTCCACCTTAGGTAAGAAATTTTCTCTTAGTCTCAGGAATCTCAGACCTTGAGAGGCATTCCTGCTCAAGGGGAGAGCCATCTGGCATGCAGTCCAGTTTTAATTCAGGGAGAACTCAAACTGGACTCATCTAAATCTTGATCATTGGTAAAAGGTCTCTCTGCCTTGGGGAGCAACCTTGAGGGGAGTCCCAGCTCAAGGGGAGATCACCACCATGCAGCCATATTGCCTAGCAGGGGCAGTGCAAAGGCAGCTCACTTAGGCTGTCAAATTTACAGGAAAAAAGTGGTTGGGTCCTAGAGAAGTTGCATACAATAGTGAGTTATGTATGAGGCACCTTGTACCCACAGTTTTCTAAGTTCCTTGAGTCTTGGAAAAATGACCTGTTTGTCACATGTTTAATGTTCCAAGCTCATATACGTCAATGCTTAGTGTCACTGTGGCTTTGTGGGTTTCCTGGAGAACTTCTTGGCCCAGCAACTTCTCAGGCCTTTACCTCCTCTGAAGCTTGTATCAAACTACTGCTAGTTGTCTGTCCCATCATCCTCTTGCAGAGAAGAGTATGGGTTTTGATGTTCACGTCTATATAAAAAAAAAGCTGACTATGCTTGGAACACCATTTTTCAGTATTTTCAGTGCTAATGAAGAGTACTATGTGTTCCTGTACATATAACTGAGGGTCATTTATTTATCAGGCAATGTTGAGTCTTTTATGTCTGGTCCAACTTATCATGGACTCATAACTTATCCAGGACTTCATAAAGTCCTTGTACTTCCAAGTACAATTCTGGTCAATTGGCCAGACAGAAGAGCCAAGGGTGATCTCATTGCTTCTTTCACACCTAAAGTGTTTTGTGCATTAAGTATTTCATATGCATTTGGTGTGCATCTTCACCAAAAATTCTTAGATTTATTTACTGGTGGGAAGAGTTAGGATTTTACAAATTTTCCATTGGCCATTGTAAAGACTGACCAAATTCTTGTCAAGTAGGCCAAATACCCTGACAGGCTGGTTGTTGCCTTCCTTCTGCCTTCCTCACTGACATCTTTTTATTGAGGATCTCACTAATGGAAGAAAACTCAAACTGGGACAAGAAAGGAAAAAAGTTATCCTGCAGACAATATGCAGACAATATGAACTGTATAAGGAAGAGTAACCTGTGGGATATAAATAATTTCTCACTCAATTTCCAGGTGATATATTTATTTATGCATGAGTAAAAAAAGGGAAAAGAACATTATCTGTATCATTTTTTAAGCTCTTTCATAAGTGTACCTATTGATGTGCATATTGATCCATAGCAGCATAATCTCTATTAGCATTGCTAATGTTACAATTAAAATTAATTTACAACTAGACCAGGTTCTGTTTGTATGCATGAAATGTTGAGGTGGGTTGACTCTGACTGGCCACCAGGTGCCCACCAAGCTGCTTTATCATTCCCCTCCTGAGCAGGACAGGGCAGGGAGAAAATAAAATGAAAACCTTTCTAGCTACCAGTACAAAGCGTGGCTGTGAGGGCTGATATGGGGAAAACTAACTCCATCCCAGCAAGACCCAATACAGATGCAAATGGACTGATTATTATTTAACAACTGCATCCATTATATTAAAAAATATGTTCATACTCTTAATGAAAATGACTTTTCTCATTTTTCATATTTAAGTCATTTTAATTGCTTCATTCTAAGAAGTAGGATAATTTGATAGCAGACTGTGCTTTAGCAGTAAATATATGGAGTGAGGTTTCTGGTAGGAAAGCTTGTGGAATGAAAATCCCATGTAAATTTTTCATTAGCACTCTGCTGTTGAATCTCTCTCAAAAGCTCATAGACAATGTAAGGCTTATAAACATGATTTAAGAATATTCATTTTAATGTCAGTGACATTTTCAGTAAAAAGTAGGTTGAAGTTAGAAGTACTTACTAACATAAGGCTGAGGACTCCAGCGATTGACAGGCTATATTAGTATTTATGGAAAATGGATTTGGTTTCTCCACATGGTTTGTCAGGGGCTTAGTGTTCCTCTTTATATTAGAGTGGAATGATGCAGGGTCTGGAAGTCATTAAGGTACAGAAATATGAACCAAATAAGTCTCTCAGATCAGGATTAATAACTTCAGTGTTACATGATAACTCTCTTCTCCTTTTTCTCCCTTTTTTCCCCTTTTCTCCTTCTATTTTCTTGCAAAGAAGCAGACAAACCCCTCTCCCCAAAACAGCAGCAATCTGCATTTTAATTCTAACACACAATAGGACACAGATAATGCTGTTTCAGTCATAATCCATATGGAGTTGGCTCCGGTGTGTAGCTTTTTTGCTAATGGCATCAAAATAGTTGTTATGCAGTGACCTTTAAAGAAGGAGACTGACATTTTTTACCTTATCATAGATATTTATCTATATTTAACTAGTTTGGATACTCTCAGGCTAAATATTCTCTGTCCTATTATGTTAAACACAGGATAATTACTGTTTGATGTATTGAGACAGTGGAAGAAAGAATGTGTGGGATTAACTTCAGTAAGTGTGTTTTATTTCTGTATGGTTGGTTGGGCTTTACAATTATTTATAATAAATTTGCATCATGCCAGAAAACTGAAAACATTCTTTAGTTACATGATGGAATGTGTAGGAGTATGCATAATTCAGATGGGCTAAACCACTAAGCATTGCCCAAATTGCTTGTGCAATATGACAGAAAAGATGTCTAGGGGAAATGTAGGCACTCATATGAAAGGTTAATTTTGTGTGCTACTGAAATTGCATTCAGAATCTCTGGGTTCACTAGTGGTACACACATTATAGAACTCAATTCCAAATGGTAACAATCACGTTGGTTGCTTGTTTACACTTCATAAATAAATGCACTTGCAATACCTGTGTTACAGATTTTTTGCAAAGATTACCCGTGTGGTTATTGTTGTTGCTAAGACTTTACAAAATGTTTCATTTTAATTTCTTTCACAATTTTAAGGTGCTTAAAACATTCTAAAATGTCTATGTTTGGCAGGATAATAAAAAGAAGCATTAAAGTATGTTCTTGTTTTGCAGTTCTAAATAAAATATAGCTGATGAAATAAAAAAATCAAATGCATTTTTCCCCTTTGCCAAGAGCAACACAACTCTAGCCTTTCTTTTTAAAATAGGCTTTTCTCATGATTTTATTTTATTTTATGTTATTCTGTTATTGCTTATTCTGTTTTAATTATTAAGTCTAGAGAAATTTCAGCCTTTTTTTTAGTCTTCAAAAAATAGGAACAGCTGTACCACTCATTTTTGCAAATTCTCTTTTCTTCTTGCTTAGGAGTGATGCTTTCTTTAGTATGGCTAGAAGCATCATAAAGATTAGCTTCTGTATACATGAACCATTTCATTTCACTAGACTGAGTTCATAGTAATAAAGTCTGCTGCACTCTGTGTCCACGAGCAGATGGATTCCATTGTTGTCACAGTCAATAGGTATTTTATCCTACTGCTAAAGTAATTTCATTGGTAATTCTCTTCCTGGGACAATGAAATTTGAGAGCAATTTATAACTTGGAGGCCTTTTTTATAATTTCTTGAATATAAATAACAGTTTGAGACTATGTCTATGAATGGTTTAAAAATGTTTAAAGAGGCTTGTTATGATTTTGATAAAATATCTAGGTAATAAATGACTATTGACAGAGGGAAAAAAAGTGGGTTTGAGATATAAAATTAGTTTCTTCTTTTTAAAATGCAAAATGTAGTCATAATAGGACTGGAGAAATCCATATGTAAACATTGAATTTATGAGTGAACTTTCAAATGGGAATTCAAGATGCACATTTAACTTGTTGCTTAACTGTATTATTTTAT
This sequence comes from Vidua macroura, assembly GCF_024509145.1. Lineage (NCBI taxonomy): Eukaryota > Metazoa > Chordata > Aves > Passeriformes > Viduidae > Vidua > Vidua macroura. Next base: position 92,610,284 of record NC_071573.1, read on the forward strand.
TTTATTTTATTTTATTTTATTTTATTTTATTTTATTTTATTTTATTTTATTTTATTTTATTTGCATAATTGTGAGTTCTTAAGTTTGAGAAAAACAAAAATCTATCTAAGTAATTCTTTTGAATTATGTGGGCAGGTAAACATTTTTGTGTTGGGTTTTTATGATGTTGCTAACACCTGGCTTGGGAGTAGTCAAATCAGATACTATGTTAAAATATAAGAAAATACACTAAGTACATGTTTAAATGTAATTTATATTGTAATATTGACAAAACCATTTTTAATAAGAAGTGCATTAAAAATGTCACCATGCCACCTGCCCTTTCTTGTTAAAAATGTACTTGGTGGGTAGGAACAAATTCATCCTAAAGGGTGTTTGCACACAGATTTTTAGCTCATGTTTTCAAAAGCTTAAAGTGCCTCACCACCATCACAGTGAAGAGGGTCCTGTTCCAGTGCTGTTTAACACCTTTAACAATTATCTGACCAAGGGGATTGAGTGCATCCTCAGTCTGTTTGCTGATGACATCAAGTTGAGTGGGAGTATTGATCTGCTGGGGGGCAGGAAGGACTGCTACATATACCTTATTCAACTTACTTCCAGTATTTGTTGAGTTTGAGAATATGAACTGTCCATTTTATTGAATCTGAATCAGCAAACTGACAGATTATAGGACCATCTTATTTATGAATGTCATGGTTATGTCAACCTTCTGTGCCCCCTACCAATGGGATAGAGGGGAGAAACAGGAAAGAAAAGGAAAGAAAAGAAAGTAGAAATCATGGGGTGAGATAAGAGCAGTTTAATGAGAAAAGTGAAAGATAATAATAACAGAAACAATAACACTATTACTACTACTAATAATAATTGTAATTAAGACAGAGAGAGAGAGAAAGAGTTAGAGAAAACCCAAGAAAAACTAGAGATGCACAAAACAAGTGCTCACCACCCACTGATTGATGCTCAGCTAGCCCTAAGCTACAATTGTCCCTCCCTTTCAGGTAACTCCTCCTCATTCATATATTGAGCATGATGTTCTCTGGTGTGGAATATCCCTTTGGCCAATTTGGGTCAGATGTCACAGCTGTACTCCCTCACAGTTTTTGTGCAGCTCCTCCCTGGCAGAACATGAGACACTGAAAAGTCCTTGACTTTGTGTATGCACTATTAAAAGCAAGTAAAACATCAATGTGTTATCAACATTGTTGTCATCTTAAATCCAAAATAGAGAAGAAAATGAACTCTATGCCAGCCAAAATCAGGACACTGAAGTACTGAACTGTGTGTTCTATCTGTATTTACATTTCCTTTTCTGTGGTATGGTAAGAGTGATTGGCCACTGCAGTCATCTCCACGGTTATCCTTTATGTAATGTCTGTTCTTGTCCAGACAACCTTCTCTGCTCCAATTTTGTTAGTTATCTTCTAAAGGAATTTCATCTTCCTCTGCTCCACGTGATTGGCATAGCCAAGAAGTACGGTATAGTTCCTCTGGCTCTTGAAGAGAATGGGAGAATCCCAGTGTTTCCATTTCAGCTATTCATGATATGATGTTTCATTGCAATATTCTATATACCTCTGATTCTGTTCTCCTATTTTCTAGTTTTATATTAGAATACTGCTATTCAATTGTAATGAAACAATATTTAAACCTTCATGGTATTTGTTTAGTAAGTATGAAAGCAAAAATGAATTATTTTGACTGAAAGGTCACATTTTACCTTACAATTGAAAAACAATGTTTTGAAAGTCAGACAAATATAAAGTTTCAGAAATGTCTTTCTGTAATCTCAATGTTTCATAATGTTGTGTATTAACATTGTATGTGAATGTTACCTATGTATGGCCAGAGACAGTGCCTTTGCTTTTTCACCATGCCTCCTTGAACTGTTGGGGGTAAGGATTTTTTTGGGGGTAACTGAAAACAAAAACTTAGGAACAGAGAATAGTATTTGCATGGTAAATGTAATTGCGGTAACTTTTTTGCAAGAGGTTTTTGAATAATTTTTTGAAGACTTTGGGTTTGCTTAAACTGCCTGAAAAATTGTTCTACAGAGAAGATTCTCTTACTCTTCTGTTTTGTTATTACTATATTTCCATAATTAAATAGAAATAGAGTGAATGTTATAATTCCTAGGTCTAATCTTGTCTTTTGAGACTTGTGACAACTGATGTGTTTCATGTTTTCACTATTAAGTCAAAATTCTGCAAACCAGAAGCTGACAAAGCAGATTGTAAAGAGACATTTCAGTGGCCTAAGCAGAGGAGATAAGCAATAGCAAAATGCTGATAAAACTTATTTTTCTCTTTGTCATCTGTCTTAGGTACAATAAGCTTGAAAATGTAAGTGAATTAAGGAAACAATCTTTGTAAAAAACCAGTGCTACCTATGGAAATGGATATAAAGGAAGTAATTTTTATAAAATTATGTGATTGCTTAGGCTAACTGGTTTTAATAGCCATTAACAGCTATTAACATCTTAAAAAAATTTTATATTTTTCAAATTGAAGAAAACTGTTGGACATAAAAAATAATAATGAGATGAACACATGTTAATTTTAGTTAAAGAAATCATCCAGATTATTCTCAAAACATTTATTGAAAGGAAGACTAATGCAAAAACAGTTTGCTGTGATTTGTTTAGATATGTATACACTTAGTATTTTCAAAAAAGTAAATTTAAAGCACTCTCTAAGCTTCTTTAAATACTCCTTTACTTATAATTCTGGTATGTGTTGTGTCTTTAGAGACTTTCCTAGACTTTCCTAGAAGCCTTCCCTAGAACTTCCTGCAAACTTTGGAGAACAGTCTACAGAACTTCTTCATACAATAGATGGCACTGCAAATCTTTGGCAACCAGCCTGAACATTAGGAAAGGCAGTCTGAGTTCTGGGGTTTTAGAATGGACTTACACCTTTCCTTGTTCAGAAAGGATGAGCTACTACCGACTTATATCTTACCATCCACTTATTGACAGCTTAGGTCTTTTTTTAGTGAACAAGGAATAGGAGAATTATCTGGCTTCTCTCTATAAACTCCTCTGACATGTTCAGCTCTGCAAGAGCAGAAAGGGTCAGGCAATTTGAACTAGGAGTCAGAGAATTGAGAATAGATGCTGCATTAATGTCAAACTAAGGAAATTAAGGCAAAAAATCATATAGCTCCTGAAATATAAACAGCATTTATATTCTTGCTGGTGTTGCCAAGCTAATGAACAAGCATTAAAAAGTGACTCTTTCAGCATGTGTTTAAATGTTTGCAATATTCTTCAATTCTAACTACCCCAGGTTATCAACTTTGTGCAGATACCTGCACATGTGTAACTCAGTTTACAAATATGTGATTGCTTGCTAAACAACAGTCAATAAAATATATCCCCTGCATTCTATTCTTCCTGCTTCTTTAGTTACTTCATTAACTTCCTAAAATTTAAATGGAATTTAAAATCTAATTTTAAAATGTTGGCTTTTTTCCCCCTATATATATATATATATATATATATATATACCATCTTTTTATGTTAGTGCTTTTATTGTTGTTAACTTGAGCTTTGTCAGGGAATAGACAAAATGTTTCCTGGACGAGATAAGTTTGTTGACTTCTTATAAGTGTATCATAAACATAGGGCTGGAAGAAGATCATAGCCAAAAAAAAAAAAAAAAAAAAAAAAAAAAAGCTATTCTGTGACAAGACAGAGTATTTCCTGGAATGCATTGTTGATCTTTGTTTACAAGGGATTCTTTCCATCTCCCAGAACAGATACTCAATTTATAATGCCAGTTTTTAATTCCTGATGTTAGTGGCTACATTTGGAGAGATAATTACATGGTGTGGAATTAGTACAAAAGTGTGTTTACAATATCAACCTTCTCATTGTTTTGAATAGTATTCATTTATAATGAAAGATTTCTATACAGTGTCTGTTGATAGCACTAAGATAACTCTAAGATTTTTTTTTTTCCCAGTTATTTTACAATCCCTCAAAACAGAGTTTGGGGAGGGACATAATGAATGTTACCATGTAAGATTCCACTAAGGAAAAGAATTCATGAAAAAGGGATATATGGCAGCAGCTGACTGGGAGATGGTCTAGGAACTCTCTTTAGCTGTCAATACCAAAAGGGTATTGGTCAGGGATTATTTATTCTAATTTTCTTATATTTAATCAATGTCCCTACATCCCAATACATCTGTCATGTTTAAAGCATAAAATAATCTTGGAACAAATTGAGAAAGCTTCATAATCGCACAATCTTCTCCTACCCAATGAACTGGAGGCTAAAAGTTCTAATGTGCAGAAACTTTCCCAAATTATGGATGATTTTTGGGTTTTTAATTTATTTTTAATAAGTAACGTCACCATTGCATTTCTTTTCCCAAGAAATCATTTGTGGCTATGGGACTATGGAATCTTCTCCTGTTCTGTATGATCCTAAATAATTATTTCTACTGTGTTAAAACTGTTTTTGCATTCTGAAAAAAAGTCAGGGGATTGCAAGTTAGTGAGGTTATGGCTGGACATGGCAAACCAGTCTCAAGGTGAGCATGCTCATCTGGCCACACAGAAAAAAAGAAAATAGATGCAGCCATTGGAAATCTCCTACCTCTGCAACACATAGATAGCTTTTCCATTTCCTTAAGTATGTTTAACTTGCTTCTCAGGAGATTTAATAAACACTGCCATGCTCATAATTTTAAAGCTACTTTTCTTTAAGGCTTACTGAATTTGTGTCACTTAGCTTTCTGATTATTCAGCCAAGCTACTCATTTGACTTCTTTCTGAGTGACTCATGTTTGGAAAAATGGTTTGCACTTATGCAGTAAAAACTTGATAAATACTGAGTGCTTTGTAGAAATAATTGTGTTTGTTCTGTGAGGAACAAAAGATGCTCCTGCCAGTTGGCTGAGGACATGCATCATCAAGCAGCCTGACCTTTCAACCAAACCTAGGTGCTCAGTTACAGCTGACCAAAAGTGGGTCTGTAGAAGTTGTCAGACCAGCATCTGTAATATTTGCACAGAAAGTGCTGTTTATAAGGAGTTGAGCAAATATTATTACACCAGCATACATTTTTGTGAACACGGAGATGCAGTCAAAAATCTCAATTCTTGCATGAAACTGGATGTGGAATAATACTGTTTGTCTGGGTTATGCTCATGGTATAAATCCCATAGTGAGGCAAATAGGCACACAGAGACTGTGTAGGTGATTTTCCTTTATATGCCTCACTGTCCTATTCACAATTTCATGCTGCATTTTTCTCACTGTATGGCCTTGTTGCTGGTTAGGTGAGATTACTGACACAGACATGAAAACTCATCAGAAAGTCTCTGGCCCAGTTCAGTTACATTCACCAAAATTGTGGTTTGAGTGGATTTTTATGCTACAATTTTACCAACCTGGAGCCTTAGCCCCTGGCTTTCAGAAGTCTGTGCTTTTTACAATTGCCCATGGTAAGCTTTTGACTTTTATTTAACCAGTTCTTTTCCAAGAAATTCCCTGGAGCTTTGGAAGCGAGAATGTATCCAGCAGGCAGGTTGGTTACATTCACTGTACTTTGAAGGCTGAGACTTCCATAGCATAGATCCATTTGCTCCATATCAGTTGGTCTCAGTGCTCAGGAATGTTTCTAGGCACATTTAATTAGAACGATATAGATGTAGCCTAGATGTCTGGCCCAGACAACACTCTGACTGCCGTCTTCCCAGAAACAGGTAATTTGTTAAGTGTGATGCTCCACTTAATTGCGTAGAGTGGACATCTGTGCATGCACAGAAGCACCACAGAAGAACTGCAAGGTAAGAGCCTGTCTCCTGCCAAAAAGATATGCCGTAACTGTAGCACCTCACTGTAGAGGCCAGAGAGTCATGAAGAAACAAATGATCTGGAATTCTGCAGCCAACCTTGTTGTTTGTGTCTGATTTTTGGTCCCATGCTCTTACTTTCCTGTCTGGAAAGGGCTTTTACTCCAGGCATGTTATTTTTCAGATAATATCTTGAGACACTTGTCAATGGCATTGGAGATCTTCTACTCCAAAAAGTAGGTTGCCTAAAATAAAGGTCTTTGAGAGCTGTGGAAAAAAGATTTGCATTTCACAAAAGGCAAATAATACTATCATTTTCCCTCTATTCCTTCCTACCATTTACAAAAGGGCTATCATTTCTGAATTAATTATCTGTCCTCTAAGGTAGCTGAACAAGCAAAGTGCTGAATAGATAAAGGGTCTTCCAGTGTTTCTCACTGGTTTTAGTGCCTGGTTTGGTGTTAACCATGGGAGCACCAATGGTTTTCCTGTTGTTACAGAAAGAGAGAGGGTTGAGATAAATTCAGTTGATCCCCTTATTAATTTTTAGTCACTGGGATACCTAAGTAAAACCTGGCTTGCTGGCCCTTAGTCTCTCATCATTGCTGGCATTAAATCCTGGCTTCACTGAAGCCAATGGAAACATTCCAGCTCTGATTCAGTTTTGTAAACACAGACGTCTCTTGATCCTTTGAATATCCTAGGGTATTCCACCTGGAATCTACATTCTGTTTAAGAAAGATGCAAGTTTCCTCCTCTTCTGCTGTCATATCTGCTGAATGATTTGGATATGGTAGTACAACTCAAATGTCTCTAAATGCTCCTGGTTTACATTACTGAATAGAGAGCCTTCTTTCACATAGCAGAGCTGGGATGTTCTCTCTTATGTTTAGTTTTTTATAATCACAGTGTTTGTCTACAGGTCCTTTGTGTGGTTAGACTTTTGATTGTGTGCTTAATAAATGATTAATTATCCTCTTTTTCTTCTCTACTTGCTTTGGACTCTTTTCCTGTACACATACAGCTTTGTAAATCAGTTGCCCAATGACTCCTCCCAATGGTGTTTAACTCATCCATGTCAAGGGAATAGATAGAGATTATCAAACCTTCTGTAAATCTAACCCATTAATTTTACTCCTTCTCTCTATTTTAACATTCCATTAATTTTTGCAGGCACTTAGATTTTGGAACAGCATGCAGGCATCTGGCAGAAACCCAGGACAGTAGACTTCCCTGTCATACTTGCTCTTACATTGAGTTGAAGTTTTTTGGCTCTAGAGTAAACCATCCTTTATCGAATTTTTACATTTTAGAATGTCAAAAGTAGATGCTTTTAATTAAATTTCTGGGGCTATCATGGGTTCAGTTCCAAACGCATATGACTTGGAAATTCTTGTAAAGTATGCTTAGTTCATTTTAGCTTGTGCTCACTCCAGAATAGCTGAAGTTCTCAGTTGTGATAAAATGGCATCATTAAACTCTGTTACTTACCTGTTCCTTCATGAAAGGCAGGGAAAAATCCTTTTGTATAATAAGGAACAGGCAGTCTGGTTTTTGCATGGAAATGCTTCTGGTTTAAGTGAAAACTGTAACTATTACACTTCTTTCTTACATTTTTCCTTAAAACATCCTTGAGTTGGTTAGCTGCAGAAAGCCTTGGAGTTAGACGACTTGTGCACATACGAGCAATTGTGGATGACCATCATGCTTCATGAAGTTTCAGTTATGCTCTCTCACTTGTCACTTGTGCTGTATCCCATTCATGGTGTTTCAGATTTGTTGCGTACTTGGCCAGATGCACCATGATGCAGTTACCTAATATTTCTGATTTTTCTATTCCAGTCATGTCTTTTGAGCTTTATTTTCACTTTTTAAAAAGGGCTATCAGATGCAGGGTTATCTGCCATGTTTCTCTGATGGGTCAGGTGCCTTCAAAACCAGAAAATCTTGTGGAAATAGGTGATCCATAGGAACACACCATATTAAGTATGAAGTTGTGTGATTTTTTTTTTTTTTTTAATAGCCAGTAAGTTCCTGGATAGACCAGTTCTCACTTCACAACAAAGGTAATGTACTACCTTCAATGTAGACACAAACTGAAGTACACAAATGCTGATGATGTTACTTGATATAAAAGTGTAATATTTAGCAAAGTAAGTCAGAAAAAGACCAGTTATTTTTTTATAACTCTGGAGACTCCACAGTACATAGAGACAAGTAACAGAGTATCAGTGCGCAGTTGAATAAGACAACAGTTTTGAATAAGCATTCTTGTGTAGCAAAGTGAACAAACCATAATGGAAAAGCAGGAATCTCACTCTTCTAGCTCTCGGCTGTCTAAAAATGTTAGCTGGCTGATATGATGAAAATATCTAGCTGTGAAAGATTTAAAGTCTCCTCCCTAGCTATAAAAGTATATTGCGCTACTATTGCAAGTTAGAAGGAACCTGCCTAGGCATATAGGTGAAGTATTGAGTACAGTGGAGCTTTTCTTATTTCTTCCTCCAGTATGTTACTTTTCTACACTTTATGCTTCCATGTAGACCTGTTTTGCCAAATGTAAGAGCTTGCAAGCACTTGCAGAACTTCCTGTCTACAGGAGTGTGTCCCTTGTTTTGTTTTGTTATCCATTGTACATGTCACTAGCACTATGGGCTGAAGATTGGGTATTGGTGGGGAAGTACTCTGTCACAGTATTAGAAGCTTTCCCATTCTCCCACAGCATTAAGATGCTTTTCATCTTTCATATCCATGAAAGTGTGGGAGTACTTTTATTGCATGCATTTGTTTCCCAAACATCTCTGAGATTTTTTTGCCATGAAAATGATGGTGGCTTTCAGTCCATGCAGAGGCCTCTTCAGTCAATGAGGACTTTGACTAGGGATGATATACATGACAACTTTTGGATGATATTTACAACTTCTTGAAATTACTGCAAAAAACTTCTGTCTCAGGACAGCTATGTATTAGACTTGACAGTTCCCTTGTTTTTATGAGTGCAATATGAAAAGGCTTAGAAATAAATATTTCTATATAGTATCAAAATTTCACTGCTTTTTGCAACCCTATATGCCAGTAAAATGTATTCAGTTGTCTTCTTTGCCGCCATGCCTGCCTGAAGCTCCCTGGCTTTGCCTGCCTGGCTGAGGCATGGTCAGCTGCGGGGGACACTCCCCTGTTTCTCGAGGAGAGTCGGGGAGCGGCTAAGACAGAGCGCTGCGCTGTCTGCCTTGTATGGAGGAGAGGCGGCGTCCGAGGAGGTAATGAGGGAGTCGACTCAAGGCTGGGGAAAAAGTCTCAGGTTTAATGCAAGCTCTGGGAAGCTCTGAATGCCATTGTCCCGGTGGCCAAAAGTGGCCTCGAGGCTCTCGCAATTGTCTGAAGTACCGGGGCAGTAACCAGAGGGAAGGGACGCCCACCACCCAATGGGGGAACTGGGGAAGTGGAAGGCAGAGGGACAGACACACAAACCAATGGGGGAAGTTCAAGGGAGGGACCCCTGGCCCTCATCCACTCACTCGATGCCCAAGGTGGAAGATTCTGGGAGAGTGGGATGGGGAGCCAAGTGATGGACAGGGTACCAGGGAGGGGACAGGGGAATGATTGAGCATTTTCAGGGAGATTGGCATTGAGGGAAAGGCGGGAAAGCTCGGGGTGGAACCACCGCAAGAAAATGGGAGGTGAAGGGGCAAACCATTACAGAACTATTACAGAGGTATAAAAGCACAATACAACACTTCTTAGCCCAGACTGAGCTAAAGTACATGCCATCATGAATGGACCTGGCAGTTCAGAGGTAACGTGTATATGGAGCCAGAGGCAACAATATTCATAGCACATAAGATATCAATAATGCTAACACTGAAACCCTTTCACAGTCCTGAAACAGACTCTTTGTTCTAGAGGTGCTGCCTTAGGAAACAAAACTCAGAGGTAAACAGCCTGTAGAAGGTAACAGGACTGATAGAAAATAAATTTTTAGAGACAATGGAGGTGTTTTCAAGATATATGAAAACCATTGCTGGGAGGCTGTGGTTACAGAGGCAAAATGCTTTTTGTCAAACTGTTTAATAGTTATGAAGATGAAATTGCAACATATGTTATCAATTAACAAAATGTAAATTTGCTAAAGTAATTTTACATTCAGAAATTACAGAAGAACAATTTCCTGGTGCATAGTCATAAATGTTTCTTTCAGAAGCAGAAGGAATTAATATGTACACAAAATATATTTTAGCTATGCCTAAGTAGCTCAAATTTGCCAATGTAAAGAGGTGACACTCTGTGAGGTCAATACATACCAGGAGCATCCTAGCTCTGCATCTCACCCATATGAGTGGCCATTTTTATAAGGGAGATAAAACATTCTTCTCTGCCAATTATACAGATGCAAATACACTTTATTTAATATTTGTAGTCTGGCTATAGACAAAATATATGGAAGTGCTAAACTTCAGTAACATATGTCGTATATTTATTTGTTAAGGGGTTTTCAGGTATAGCCTATTTCAATGTGACTAAAACTTTTCTTTCAAGATTGATCCTTTGTAATTTGCTTAAATAAGAAAAAATAAATCAGCTGAGCTAATATTTGAAATAAATAAGGAGTATTGAGATGCATGAGACAGATCTCCAAACCAGGAAGGTTTGCTTGAGGCAAGGAAAGAAGAAATTGTGTTCTGCGGGAAATGGCTATATACAGAAACTGTGCAGGATAAGGCAGAAGATAATGCTGAGAGAATGTTTCATTGGCAGAATAAGTATCCAATTTAAAGAAATATAAGCCAGGATGCCTGATGGAGATGCTGAGAAAACCCACACTGTACAGGTATTCCAATAAATTGGAAAAATTTCAAGCGGACAATGATTTGCTGACTATACTGCACATATCATGCGATACTGTGCAAGATTCAAGTTTCACTATGGTTGTGCACTGGAACAGTTGCAAGATCATCAGCCTGCTTTGTTAAAAAAAAAAAAAAAAAACAAAACAAAAAAAACAGTATTTCAAGATATGTATTTGTGGCATTGTTTGAGCACCTTCTTATGTTTTGGCAAAAGTATAGCAATATTTTTTTACAATTAAAGAAATTATATGTTGATCACAGATAAAAACTTCACCAGCAAGGATGTTTTCAGTGCTCATTTTACTTATAAAAGAGACCCTAAATGGAGTTATATCCTGCTTAGGAGAACAAAGTATTGTAATATATAATTGCTTGTATTGATAATGCAGTAATTTCTTCTCCAAAAATTGACATTCAGATGTTGAGCCAGGGATGGGCGAAATGACTCGTATGATTTCAGAAGGCAAATGAGAGTTTATTCAAAAGTACATCTCTCTTTTATAGAGAACATCATGAACATTAATTCCATTGGTCTTAGAGTAAAAACATTTCACCTGATTGGACTTAGGTCAGTGTGGTAGAACATATCTATAAAAAATATTAACAGAAAACAGATAATAGATTGTTTACATTCCTCTCAGACTTTTTCCCAGACTTAGCCTGGCAGTAATCTTTCTCTTTTTCTCTGTGACTGAACTGAGAATATCCACATTCAGATTTATCAAGCACTAGGATCAAAGCTGAAGCTACTCATCAAATCACAGCTTTAGCTGTTCATGGGTCTAAGTCAGAATTTTTTGAAATATTTTTTTTTATTTCATGTGCATTAATTATTAACTGAATTCCCATATCATAAATTCAATTTATCATCAAGAATGGACTAGTTTACATCTGACAACTCCAAATTCAACTAAGAGAAGCCAAATAAATTACAGAAACTCATTAAATAGTTTTGCCACTGATGTATTTTTTTTTCTGCATTAATTGACAAGTGATTGAGAAAAGCAAACATCCATTTCCAGTTGTGTATAAGCCTAAATTTCACCAATAAGTCTTATTAGGCTGCATTCTTAAAAAGCTGATAGAGTCTAAATTGTAAAGGGACTTCAAGCCTCTGACCCTTAAATATATGAACAGAAATTAAAAACCAGAATAAAATATACCTTGATACTGCAAAACTGTATACGATGTTATTTTATACAATGTATAAAATGTTCTTTTATATTTCTTCTACAGTTTTAGTATGTCACTCTCTCTCTGAATAATGTAAATAACAGAGACTATGCATACACCCTCCAAGCCTAGTAGAAACAAAATGACACAAGGATCAGCTGAAATACAGTATCATAAAGAGATGCCAAAGGGGAACCCACTCTAGGTCTTTGAAAACTCCCAGTCCTGTGAGCTAGAAAGCCTGGTATTTTACCAAAGCTTATTAGGAGAGGTGATGAACTTAGCTACAATACCAACACTTCTGCATTGCTTCCAGTTCCCTTTCTAGTGTTCGAGGCTAGCTAGGGACTTCTGCACACATCCCGTTATAACTGTATTACACATGCCACGTTTTCTTTGGGGCTGTCTGTTTTTGAATGGGGCATTATATTTTTGAATGCTAAATTAAAATTATTAACCCTTGGTTCTGATCATAAATTTACCCAGGCTAAGATATCTAAGCAGCAAAAGGATCTAAGTAAAATAATTTTTTATCTGCCTAGTACTTTTTATCTACCTGGTACTTTAGTGTACTTTGATTGCTGTAAGTGAATGATTGTGTAAAATCCTTGGTTCTGTTCTTAAGAGATGCTCCACACTTCTTGGAACATAACAAGTGCCTCAGGTGTACAGGTTGACAAAAATGCTTAAAGCATTTAGTTCTGCACCTCCTAAGAGACATGCAGAATTTTGAAGCACACTGCCATTGGTACAGCACTAAAATAGAACAAATTGTTCTTCTAAGCTGCTCAGCAAATACTCTGTAGTTCTCAGGAGCCTTTTCTGTCATTGATAGTCTTAGACTTTGTGTTACAGGTTCTGCTAAAAGCAAAGGTAGGGGCATAGACCTCTTTTTCTGCTACATTTCTTTGTAAAACTCATGTCATTACTTATATTTTATAATATTAAGGTGCTTTGGTGCCTTCCTCTCTGCAGTTATATTGTGCTATCAATTAAAAGGAGCACTTCTAAAGCAGATCTTTGCTTGGAAAAGTGTGACTTAAATACATAAAAGACTTTACTCTTGAACTCATCCTGACTTTTTTATATTATAAACACCTGTTAACTGCAAAATGACCAGTGGTTTTCTGGTTTTTTTTTTTTAACTGTATATATCTGTAAACCTCAGGAAAAAAAAATACATAAAACAGAAATGCAGAGGCAGAGAAATATAAGCAGAGAAGGTGATTCTGTGATGTGTTCTTTATGTGGTATTTTTAAATATAAATATGAAACATTTCGTATGAAGTAGGAAACTACATGAAACCTTGACAATTCTTTGCCCCAAATGTAACAGACCTTTTATAGCTTTGTGTGAGAGAAATGTAAATGCTGTAGCTTAGATTTATGTATTAAGCCTTCAATTTATCTTGAAGGATACAATTAGTTTTGAACATATACATGGAAAATAATTTTATGTGATTGTGAATGCAGACAGAATCATAATGCTAGGGCCAGAGACACTGTAATTCCATTTCTTCTTACATATGTCTTGGCTCAAAAACAGAGGAATGTTTTCTGTCAAACACACATTTTGTCTAATTGCTTGATAATACATCCATGTAAGTGATAGATACAATTATACATAAAATAAAAAATGGTATCAAGAGTGGTACCCAGAATCATCGTTCTTCGTATTGGCATCTGCTAGGTTTTTTTGTTTTGTTTTGTTTTGTTTTGTTTTGTTTTGTTTTGTTTTTTTTTGTGAAGCCCTAATATTACTGTGAGATGTGAAGAAAGCAAGCCACATTTTGCAAAGAAAAGCAATAAATACATGCCTTCATTTCTTGATTTGAAAACAAAATTTATATAAATTGAAAAGTGATAACTTGTTTGGCAGTATTTGTGCACTATATTTATATTACTGATGCCAATTCTCACTCACATCCTGATAAGAAAAGCTATCTAAGGGTAAGCCCATCTTCTTTGTTCCTTAACCACCCATTTGATATGCCAAAAATTATATTACTAAATAAATATAGAAAGTTATTTTAGTAATATATTTGTTAACTTTTCTATTTGGAGGCCTGTTTCAGGAGAACTTCCTCGTGCTCAAATATACTTTGCAAATGTATATTCAAGTATATTATATCAATATTTGATGCTACTTTTATTGACTGGGTAAATTGTTTCATGTCATTAGGACAAAAGTAACTTTTAGTTCCTAATCTGAAATTTCAGTTATGCACTGCATAATTATTTCACAGTTATAACTAACAACTCTATTATTAAAAAAAAAGAAAAAATTGAAATATATAAGCTACAGTAATAATGTAAATATTTTTCCCTGAATAATAGAAATATGGGTATGTATCATTTAATAGTATTTTAACAGTAACATGTAGTCTTTCAACGAAACTTTTGTGAGCTAACCTCACCTTCTACATGCAGTTGTCAAATACACTAACATACATCCAGAATAAATACCAGCCACTGCTCTGAGTTAACAAAAGGCCTGCAAGCAGTCAATTTACTCTGACTTTCTACATGTGTCTGTTTCAGGTTCATTATTCTTTCAATTGCTTTGATTATACTAAAAAGGAAATTGGAGAGGGTAGCATATTATTATTGTATGTTAAACAACTAAGTAACATATTTTAATAGGGAGACCCAGCATTTTCCTGTTATGAAGCAGAAAATCAAAAAGACAGTTTTGGTGTTAGACATATAGTCCTTCCTCTGAAATAAAGATGGGAATTTGATAAGGTCTAGCCTTTAAAAACCTCAAAATCAAATTTAGGCATTAAAGCTAACAAGATTTTCAAAAATGTAGTACAAAAATGTAGTACAAAGCTGGACACCTGGAAAATGTAAAGTATTACTCAGATGCTAAGTGTTAGTATTTAAAATGCTGAAATATTTTAAAACAACAAAAATATTGACTAAGCTTCTTGAATTTCCTTTTATGATATGAAGAAATTTAATCATAGCAGGGTACTCAGATTGCTCACTGTACACTTCTGGAATGTGGGCCAGCCCTGGTGATGGGGATCTCAGCAGCAGTGACATGAGGGTTAGAGTTCAGGTTGAGAGAGCTGCTGAGCCTACAGCTCCAGGGACACCGAGACTCAGAAAGGCATTGCAAGGGTATCATGTCAGAGTGCCAGCATTGCTGACTCCACACATTTTAATCTCTGCCACCTATAGCAATGAGGATCTTTACCAGAGCTCCAAGCTGCCATGAGGGTTAGGGTTAGGTTGTAGAGAGTAAAAGGTGTAAAACACATACCAAGAGGATCATGGCAAGGCCACAAGGCTGCTGCCTCCTCACTTTGCAGATTAGTTTCATGCTTGGGGATGGGCACCTCTGCTGTAGACTCAAGCCTGCTTACGGGTTAGCATGAAAAATCTCTTAAATCTCTGGCCTCTGAGACAATGAGGACCTCTGCCACAGTGCCAAGCTGCCATTAGGGCTAGGGTTAAAGTTAAGGTTAGGGTTGAGAGAATAACAGAGCTTACAGCTCCAGGAATACTGTGGCTGGAAGAAACATCCCAACATGATCCCAGCAGGGTCCCAATTTAGCTGCTCCTACATCTTTCTAAGCTGGACCACCCATGGTGGCAGGGACCTCAGCCCCAGCAACAAGATGCATTTAGGCTAAGAGTTAGAGTTGGGAGGGTAAAAGAGCCTAGAGCTCCACGGACACTGGGGCTGGAAAACACATGCCAAGAGGATCACAGCCAGGGCACAACTCTGCTGCCTCCTCACCTTGCAGATTAGCTTCTTGAATGGAGATGAGCACCTCCACTGTAGACCCCAGCTTGCTGATAGGTTAATGTGAAAAAAAAAAAAAAACGGTTGAAAATTAATAGCACATGTTAAGCAAACCTTAGGTAATATCTTCCAATAATCCTAGTTAGTATCTTCCTATATAATTGGTGGTAACACCGAAAGATTTGTATTTTAGATTAAAAAAAGGATTAAAATAAAATTCTGAACCTATCAAAGAGATCAGCATGTTCTGACCTCAATATATTTGATGTGATGTTTAATTTAAATTAGTGTCTTACATGACACTTAATGAGATAATTTTGGAACACAATAGCAATATTGAATAAAATCTTGAACAAGGCTAGGATTCAGACTAATAACCTGAAGCTATTCAGTGGCAATGGTGCTGCTCATTTTAAGCTACAGCCTGAGAGTTGCTTCCTTGTGGGTAGAATCTGAAGAAGAATTAATTTTGCAAAATAAGTAGGGTCAGAATAAAGTTACTTCTGGAAATCTCTCTTGATGGGGTAGGTTGAAATTGGAAAGAGAGTGGGCAGAAAGAGGTTTGGCTGCTACTTAACAATTAATTTTCTTCATCTATTTATCATTGTAGCTTTCAATTATGTACCATTTATTCCATGTGCTACTGTAAGGCCTAAGTATGAGAAGCAAGTGAACTAAATTATCTGGCATTCGTCTTCATGAGCTTCTGAGCTGTCATAAGCTCTCTAGCACAGCATGTGCCTTCAGTTGCCACTTCTGCAAAAGTGACTTTGCAGCTTGAGCTTTTGTAGGAGCTCTTGTGTGTAGAGTGATCGGGCAGGCCTGTGTGACTGCCTTAGCTTGGTTACAGACTGACATAAAGAGCATGTCTTTCATGCCATTCAAGAACGATTTGAACTTTGAGTCAGCTTTTAGGCCTTTCATAATTGTTCAGATATAAAATGAAGACTTAAGTGAGAAAGTGAACTTTCATTATCCTGAAAAGCTATAATGGGTCCCAGATATAAAATCAAATTTTTTTTTTTTTTTTTTTTTTTTTTTTTTTTTTTGGAACCAGTTTACCATTTAAATAAAATGAGAGTGTAGTGAAGTGCCACTAGTCTGCTTCTGGACATGCAGAATTCCTAAGTGATTTCTGTAGTGCAGATGCTCCTGGGAAGGAAGTTTCTTTGATTTTTTTGGTAAGTAGTTGAAATGAATCTGCACTGAATAGAGTAGTGATGTCAGAGGGAGTTGGAATTCACAACACTGTGCATGCCTCAAGTTTTAATCTTCAGACTTGCATAGTTTAAAATTACATCTGTCTGGAATGTACCACTGAAATGATTTTTCCAACACTGTCTCCTGATCCAATGAGCTTTAAATTATTTCTTCATGAATTTTCATGAGAAAATTAAACTAGATTTTGTTGCTATGAAAGAAGGGAAAATACAACATTTTTAACCTCAGGAATCAGACTCTCATTTAACTATATTTAAAATGTAATTCTGAACCCTTGCTCTCATTCTATGGCATAGTTTTCCTTATAAAAGGGAAAGTAAGCCAAGAATGTATTTATGGCCTACAGTAGCTGAAACAGCATTTTGTTGGAAAGATCGTGCCACAGCAACTGTGGATGTGGGCTGGTTTTGGTGCCTGCCCCCTCATCCTGCCAGTTGCCAGGCAACACTGGCAGTCCCACTATGTCCTATACTGCAGATCGAACTTCCTCTGCACATACCTTTTTTCATCATGGCTTTAGCTATTCCTGATTCCAGCACAATGGTTGTCTCTTTTTACACTGCAGCTGCCTTTATTACCTATTGAAGACCACTCTAGTAACAACAATTTACCGTTCACGTTTCTTTTCACTTGAATGTGACCTACACATACAGAAATTACTCTGTGAAATACAATCATCTTTTGGAACAAATGACTGTTTTGTCACAGCAGAACTCACAGCTTTTTGGGATATATAATGAGAAACAAAACAGCTATTTAAACAATGGAAACAGCCTCTACAGTGGATTTTAGTTAGGATTTAATTATACAGCTATAGTTTAGTTAGAATGAGGTTAACACTGCTGCTCTGAAGATTCTTTCTTTTCTTTATGTCTACTTTGAAAATCAAGGTCAGACAAGTTATTTGGAAGCTAGTAAAACAAAAAGAGCACTACCGCTTAGCACCGCAACTTTGTGTAGTGTATTTAAAAATAACAGATTTTCATCTCAGTCTGTGTTAGAAAGATGCAAGTTTTCCTCTGGTAGCCACTAATTCAGTAAATAACCTGCATAAAAGGATGGATTTTCAAGTCACAATAGTTTAGTGGTAGGCTGGGCTACCTGTAACCCTGTTCATGAGCTTCTCCTCATGAACAGTTGCATAGGCTTGTTTGCTTTCTCAGTGATACTTCTCATCTTATTTGGATCGAAGTATCTTGCTACTATAGCTGGCAATATTAGTGTCAGAATTATTGTTGGCAGGCTGTAAAAAAACAGGATCTGAAGGAAAGGACAGCTTCGGAAGCTAGTGATTAGCAAAGAACACACAATGCATTACTCACATTTGTGTATCCATAGACACTTTAACAACCTTGTTTTAAGAGTTAGGATTATTCACTTCAGATATCGCTGCCCCCATTAATACCACAATACTTTGGTTGTAAGTGCTGTTATCTGAAATATGGATATAATAGAAACCTCTGAATAATAAATATGCAATAATTCTTCTGGGATGGTTTGAATTCAAACTACAGTTGCAGAATCATAATTGAAGGCAAAATAATTTGATAAAAGGGTGTCTCTTGCTCTGCTTTGAACTTTAAGTTTATTACTACAGGTAACACATTGTTAGCAGTTTGAAGTAGAAGATCCAAATACCCTGCAAGCTTTATTGGCTGGAATTTAGTGAAGAATGCTATCATTGGTGCTATTGTCATCCTTCTGGGGCGATAAGTGTCCAGTTTTGTAGTTACAGGTGTTGCAATAGAACCTGTTCATGCTGCTGCAGCCTGGTTTTACACTGCTGTAAACCTTCCCATGCCTGTGTTTGTCAAGTCATAAAGCTGTTTAGTAAGCTGTAGTTCACTTTGACAAAGTACAGGCAAGGAGGGCTGCTCAGCAAAAAGATTTTGTTGAAATGCAGACCTTATAAATCCCTGGTCATACTTTAGAAAGGGAAACAACTGTCTTTTAAATTCTTATTTAAATATTTTGCTGCTTGTGTAAGTGTGCAAAGATCTTTTCAAAGGATTCTTCTTCAGAGTAATTAGGAGGAGAAGGAGGTACCATTTAAACTGTTCCTATTTCTGACACAGTATGTAGATAACCCTCCTGTTTGGAAAAATGAAGCTTTCTGAATTCCATTTACTTGAGCCTTTAGTGATCTCTTCTTGACATAAGCATCCAAGTGTAGGAGTCAGACAATATCTAATTTTATACTTGGGCTCAAGCAGTTATGGTAGTACACAGATCTGCTTAATGGCAACTTCCTAATAATGCAACAATAGGCATTATGAGTTAAGTCAGCAGCCACCCCCTCACAGCGCCACCTACACATCGCCAGAACCCAAAGCTGAAATTTTAGATTTATATTATGAGACCTATAAAGTCATTAAGAAAAACCTCTTCCTGTCAGTGACAAGATGCTTTCAGAGCACTTTTTTCCAACCAACAAATGATCTTGATTGGAATCTTGGTACCATATTAATATTTCAGCCTAGTGATATTTTTGCCTATTTGTGATAAGGAGGAAGTAAAAATTTGAAGCTGTTAGAGTTGCAGCTAATGAAACTCAAATTTCTTCTCAGTCACTTTAACTCTTTTGATACTGTTAGTGGTTTTAATTTCACAATGAATACATTTCTATGCCTTGTAAGTTAGAAGTCAAAATATTTCAGTATTTGAGTGTTATACAAGAAGAGTTGCATGCAGAAAGCTTTTAAACATAGAATTATTAATTGAAGAAAATTTCTGTAAATATAACATTTTAGTGTTTGAATTTATGTGACTTAGCAAATTAATATTTCCACTATTAGAAAATATTTCTGTTTTTCTTTACTTGAAGCTGTGGCACTCTGAACCAAAGTTCATTCAATGTCTGAAATTACGCTGTCAGGTAGGTGAGAAGTAGCTTGATATTCTTGCTTTAACTGTTCAAAAAGTGTGCTGCTCAGAAACAGTTTTGATGAGTCTCAGGAATTTCCCCATACATTGTTGTATTGTTTAGAAACCTCACAACCTAATTTTGTTTTCATGTTTCATTTTTTTGTACAGCAATGAAGGGAAAATTTTCAAACAACTATTACATCCTCTCTACAAATCTCAAAAACCACCAGAACTTAAATGGGGGAAGAAGGCTGTGTGTTACCACATAATACAAGAGCTCTGCCTGCTCATTTATACCTGTGCAATGGGACTCATAAGGTTTTGGCATTAAACATTGCACAGTTACTGAGCTGCACTGGAACCATATTGGCTTGACTTGCTCTTGTCCAACCAAGTTTTGAGGCAGGAAAATTATCACAATTTGTTAAAACTTAAAGCCTCAGGAGCCTCCATTTTAATATACCTGTCATGGGTAGAAATTGAATTTTTATGCCAACTTCAGGAAACTTGTTTATGTGCCTAATAAAGAAGCACAAGAGAAATTAGTAATGTAATGAAAAGTTAGTCCTGGATTGCTGAGAGTGATAATATCTTTCCAGTCATTCTCCACTTGCAAGTAATGTAATTTTGAATAATAGTTTGAGGTTAAAATTTGGTCTCTCTCTGATATGAAGTAGTTTCACCTGCCCAGATTCAAACTGGGATGCTAACTGTGTGATATTGGCAGTAAGGCAATAACATGTTATTATCAATACCATTTATTTCAAGGCTGAGTAAATGGCAAATATAATATGACAGGAAAAATCAAAATCAAATTACACTGTATCAATTCATATTAATGCTCACTCCAGTTAAGTCAAAACAATTTCTTTGATGCAGACTTGGAGGGTCAGAATATCCTTAGATTCTCTTAGATACTCTTCTTAGATTCTACATCCACCTCTGAGATGAGACTCTTTTTCCTTGTAAGTGCAGACCAACATTCTTCCTTCACCAGCTCAAAAATAACCTAGCAGCTGCACAGGAGTTGGAACCTTCTAATTAGCTCTAAGAAGCCTGAAGGAAGGACATAGCAGATTTTGAGAAGAAAAAATAAGTCAATTGGAGCAATAGATTTTCTGAGTTTTAGACAGCTAAAATTAATTTTAGTTCTAATAATGTTAGTGGGCATGTTGCCATCCTCTTCACTTGAAATGGCATATGGTCCTCCATGAGGTGCCAGTTGGGAGGCTATTATAAGCAGTCTGGTAACTAGAATCAGTGTAGATTCTTTACCACTAATGGCTGATTCTCAGCTGGACAGTGAAAGATAAAGTGAGGGATAAATGGTGAAGGAAAAAAAAGAGATAATTTTAAAGTAGTGTTTAAGAGTTGACTACAGCTCCTTTATAGATGTTAGGGATTATTGTGTATTACATTATCCCTTAAGAGAGATTTAAAGTTCAGGTATTTCAGTCATGTTAAAAAAAAAACAAACCCAAGACTTTACATATTTTGAAAAAAAAATTATGCCTGTTGACTGTTTGTGGTTGACCCTCTGTAACAATATTCTTGGGTTTTTCAACAAAAACCACTCTTCTGAAGGATCTGACCTTGTATCTAGAACTGGTTGTTTATTTAAACCATAATGTTTGCAAAGCAGGAAGCATGCAAAATGAAAACTATGCATTGATGTATTAAAGTGAAGTTTATTTTTTCAAAATAAATAAAATGGAAGGGCTGACAAGATGAATACCATACTGAAGCAGAAAGCTGTGACAAACTTTTCAAGTTTCTACTAAGAGAAAAAAAAATCTCATTAGAGTACTGTAAAATTCTTCTGGAGCTTCATGTCTCTATGTTATTTAAGATCTGTTTCTGACTCCTTGTTAGTGGCTAATTTTTTTGAAAAAGAAAGATTCTGTTTTATGTTTACAGCAAAATATATAAGCTCATTTATCTGTATCAACATTCCTTCTTACATTCATATTTTAATGTATTAAGATCTACTTTTTTATTCTACTCTGCAACTTTCTATTCTTGCCAACTTCATGATTAGATTAATACTGCATTAATAAATATGACAGGAGATTTGCAATAAATACCATCTAGTTATCTGTATCTGTGTCTCAGCTTCTGAGCAAATCATATCTTTTTCCTGCAAATTAAAAAAAAAAAAAAACAGATTTTGGGAGATTGCAAAAAAATGGACTCATTTAAGCTTTTCTCTAACTATTCACTCTGAGTTTATATTATATTGTTCTGTCTGGGTAACTGCTTTCATTTTAGGAAAACAGCTGCAGTGTGCCCCTACCCAAATTACCTTTTCTCTTTGCATTTAAAACACAGCTATGCTTGATTTGTCCCTGTCACAGTAAACCACTGTTCAGGTCACAGGATCACAGAATCATTTAGGTTGGAAAAGACCTCCAAAATCATCAAGTCTAACCTCTGACATCGACCTCGTCAATGAGACCATAGCACTAAGTGCCACATCCAGTCCATTTTTGAGCCCCTTCTGGGATGGTCACTCCACCACTTCTCTGAGCAGTCCATTGCAATGCATCTGTGGGTTAACACAATAGACAGGAGAATCAAACTATAAAATACAAGACTTCTACTGAGACTTGTGAAAAGAAAGGATCCATATTCTCTGCTTTAAACTTTGACCTATATTCCTCATTTCTTTCTGCTCGAACTTCTGCTTAGCTGACCATTGGGCTGGAGTGGTACTGGAAAAAAATCTGACCTTCTTATGACAAGTACCTGAGTACCAATTGCATCTTGTTGATGGGGGGGGATGCTTGGATGAATTTGGAGATTATTTTTAAGTGGTGATAAAACCCTAAGAAAGCAGAACTTTTATGCCACTGCAAAAGTTATGATGAGTATATTCTTACATGGCATTTCAGCAGTTTTCGCATGGCAGATACTGCAAATTCAAGGAAATTTTGTTCTAAATAAGATTGATGGGGTTTTAGTTTGATGCCTTAATTATCTATAAAACAATTGTGTTAAGAAGCTATTGTATTTATCAAGAATAATTTGAGAACACAAATTTAACAGCAGTGGAGAAGATAGAGCTTCTCCCTCAAGGAGTAAAACCTTACTCTTGCAATATTTACAAAATAGAATGCTTCACATGTTCTTGAAAGGTATTTTGTATGATAAGTATGTTAGAATCAGCTCAGCATTTTCCTTCTATTCTGCTTGATTATTAATTAGAACAAGCTTTAATTCACAAAACTATCCTATAAAAATTATTTTCTGCCAACTCTTGAGCACATCATTCCAATGCTCAAGGACCTGGTTTGGCTCATGCTATCATCAGATAGTGCTTTGAAAGACAATTTGACCCACAGGTTTTCCACAGTAATATCAGACATTCTATGACTTGTGCGGGTCTGGTCAATTCAGGGATTGTACTTTTATTGATCTCAGTGGGTGTTTTGTCACAGATTGGATTGTTCTGTGGACCCAGAGTCTTTACAAATGTTTTCAGAACCTTACTGTTATTTCCCATTGTCAGAAAATTGCTTGCACACGTAAGACTTACTCTTCATCCATACCTTGATTTGGCTAAGGATGTATCCTTATAGATGCTTTGGACCATTCAGTGACACTATTTATTGGACACAGTAAACATCAACACAATCAATTTGTGCATGAGCTATTTTATGAATAAAAAGCATGGTTCTGCTTAATAAAATCAAGTGTGCTAGCTGGTCTGATATATTCCCCTCTTAGGCAACTTTGGGGTGTGCAGTTGTTTCCCCTCTCACTTCTCATTAGGAAATGAATGTTCTGTCCCTGTACTCTTCTATTTAGCTTTGTATTTAACCATACAACAAGTCCACCATTGTGCAGTAATGTAATAATGCTCTAAAGAGAAATAGATTATTTCTTCCATTCAGCTGGAAGGTTGCACACACAAATGGGATCTTGTTTTGGGAGCTATACTCACCTTTTAAGTACTTAACTTTAAGCATAAGCTACCTAAGCACTATACTGTAAGTGAAGATGTCTAATGGACATCAGTGACATCTATTAAGAATAAGGTTTTGACTGTGGATAAATGTTGAACAGAGATTGAAAAGGCAGTGTCCTGTGGGAATGCCAAGGTTGCTGACACCAAATAGAAGTTTTCTGTCTGTAACTGATGCTTGGGAAGTTGTGTGACTCCCAACACAGGCTCCACTCCAAGGCCTTACTTTTTTTTGGATCGAAAATTCCTCTGTTCTTGATATAAATAGAAAGGTTTTCGTGTGTGGGTGTTTTTTGTTTTTTTTTTTAATTTGTTTTTTTATTTGTTTTTTTTTTGTTTTTTTTTTTGTCCTTTCACTGGTTAATATTTGACATGATATATAAAGCATGAAGGGATTATACCCAAAGGAATAAAATGACAAGAACAATATTCCCTATACTCACACTGAGAAAGAAAAGCTTTTTCTCTTTCCAGGAAACAGTATGATATTTTAAAGCAATGTAAGAAAAAGCATCTTTTTAAAAGGGCAAGTATTATGCAATAAATGGGACAGTTCTATGAGATAATATCTAATGTATATTGGTTCTTCATAAAGTTCAATATTATGACTAATTTTAAGATTTTCATCGTCAAGGGTTGTAACAAGATTTTTTTTTTTTAATAATTTTGTTTTTGGGGAAACTAAGCTTGATACAGCTGTGTGGTCAGTTCTGAGCGGCCACTCTGCTGCTCCTCTCTTCTCCCCATAGGCTGCAGTACTTTGGGGTAAGCCTGCTCCCACATGAGCTCTCCTCAAGCTGCAGTTCCTTTGGGAAACACCCACTTGCTCCAGCAGAGAGGTTCTCCACGGATTGTCCACGGATGGCATCTGCTCTGTTGTGATCCTTGTGATCCTCTCCTCAGGCTGCAGGGTGCGGCATTGTGTTCTTCTCTCCCATCTCGGGTGGCTGGGGAGCCCGGCTAGGCTCTGTGCTTTGTCTGCGAGACCGGGGCTGCCATGTATTCGGAGGCTCTAGCGCCGAGACTCCTCGTGGGCTTGCCGCGTTCTGTAGCCGGCACTGAGAGGAGATAAAGGGACGAAGGAAGGCACACCTTGTCCTGCGTGGCTGGAGAAAGTTTATTCTCACGTGGCTGCCACGGTGGCTGGAGTGGCATCTATCTCCTAGCCCGCGCGTGGTCAAGCCTACAGGACCATAACAGGAGTGGATACAGGGTTCCAGGACAAATGGGCTTGCTGGGATAGGGTGGCTGATACAGAAGTTTCAGGAATGAACAAGGGATGGCTGCAAGACTGACATGGGAATGCTCCTATGGCAGACAACCTGGAGTAGACCATTGTGAGGGGAAAACGGGGGTACATAGAACCGGCTAACTAACATTATTAAAACCCCTAACTGAACCAACCCGGGATGCAACAGCAGGGGGATCTCTGCTCCTTCAGCAAGCCCTCCCTTTCTTCTTTTTCTCCCTTGATCTCACATTTTTTTCCCCCACACTCCTCACCACTGTTTTCATGTTCTACCCTTTACCTATGTTTCCATACAGTGCCCACCTGGCCGTGGCTCAGCCCTGCAGTGCGCGGCTGGATCCGGCTGAATCCGGCTGTGTCCGGCTGGATCCGGCTGTGTCCGGCTGGAACCGGCTGTGTCCGGCTGGAACTGGCTGTGTCCGGCTGGATCCGGCTGTGTCCGGCTGGAACTGGCTGTGTCCGGCTGGATCCGGCTGTGTCCGGCTGGAACTGGCTGTGTCCGGCTGGGGCAGCCCCGGCCTCCCCTCACGGAGCCCCCACAGCCTTCACTGCTGCTGCTGTGCCCTGGCAGCTCCTACACAGGGCATGGCTTAATAGACTTCATGGTCTGCCGATTCAACCTTGACAGTTTCAGATGTGAAACCAGTCTCTTCTGGAGTAAGTCAAACAGTTGGTCAAAGTAATTTCTTCCCCTGAAGGGTATGCTTGTGTTCAAGGAAGAATTAGTGCAGAGAAACCCAGTTGCCTGAGAGGTAAAGGAGAAAGGATGGGGCAATCGCAGCACCATTTCCCAGTTCTGTCATAAGCAAAATCTGATTTGGAAGAAGAAAGACATTCTTTTTCTCTGAAAGGTTCATGTGGCTTTACTTACTTCAGAAACTTGCTTAGGGGGAAACAAACAACAAAAACCTGAAACAGAATAGTTTATTTTTGACCACTTGTTTAGCATTTCTTTGGCCCAATATTTACATTAAAGATAGTGCAAATCTGGAAAAACTGTCTACCAGCAGACTCCCAGGAGCCACAGAGGGAGTGAAGCAGCATCATACATTGGCTGGCATCAGAGATTGGTCAGGTCTTGGCTGACAGGTAAAAACAAGTACACTTTTTACTTTGCTGGTTGGTTTTTTTCTCTTTTTTTTTTTTTTTTTTTTTTTTTTTTTTACACAGTGGTTTTTATTATTCCAAGTATTTCAAGGAGAGATCATTTATTCAAATGAAGATTAAAGAAATTTTTTTCTCAGGTTGCATGTAAATTTTAAATTTTTACATGCCTGTTTTTGTTTACAACATTCAGAAAGATCCTTCAAAATACAGATTGTGTGAAAAATGTGTTATAGTTGATTTTCCTCTAAATATCACCTACACCACTATTCTTAAACTGAGGCAATTTTCAGACTGTTGATTCTTTTTTCTATTGGCAAAATTTTACTACGTTTCTGGGCTTGAAGCTATCAATACTTTTGTGGAGTATTTTTGAAAATGGAAAATTTAAAAATGTGAGTGACCTGAATTGTTCAGGCTTAATTCATGACTTCAAAAATTCTTGGATTTCAACTGCTATTACCAGAGTGTTTTGGGCTTCTATTACCAGAGTGTTTTGTTTGCTGGATCACATCCTCAATGGCATTTTATGAAGAAAAAAATACTCCTTGGTGCCATGACCTTCATGTTTTCTCTCTCTTCACAGGGTCTGTTTTAATAGACTGTCACATAAACCTTTGTGCAGTGAAATTTGTTTTAATGTTGGATAGTGGTTACTTTGTCCTTTAATATGAGTTGTTATTTTTCCACTGGACTATTAAAATCTTTGTTTGGGTGGACCTTTTGTCCACAAGGACATTCTTCCTTCTGTGCTTTTGGATAGCAAAGCTATCAAACCATATTTTCTTTTTTTTTTTTCTTTATATCTTTAATAGTCTTGAATGATGTACAGTTGGTTACTCATTTGATAATTGCTGGATTAGTTTATTTGTTATATCAATAATTCCAGTGTATTTGGATGTCTGAATTCTTTAATGGATTGATTTTTTAAGACATAAAGAAATAACATTTTTCTTACTTAAATGCAAAGAAATACAGTCTTCCTTTTTTATCTAATATTTTAGTGTTGTTATATCTGTTTAAAACCTTTTGAGTTTCTAGATTGATTAATTGTTTTAGCAGGGAATATAATGAAGAGAAAGAGATAGCAGTGCTAAGGTTTTAGTTGTTTTTGCTAGTGTTGGAGTCTTTAATCCTTACAAAAACATGAGTAGTTTTTTGTTTGTTTTTTTCTCTACTGTGACACTGTGGCTGAAAATCAGCAACACCAGTGCTTCAGGTTATTGTCAGCTTGTTTATTTGTCTGTGGAAACTCTTGCTGTCAACTTTAATTCTTGTATAGGTGAATTGCTTTCCTGCAAAGGTCTTAAGAAATCTCATTTATGTTACTAAACTCATGTTCTGTTTTCCTAAAGTGCTTAACTGCATGATAAACTTCAAACACACGATCAGTCTATTGCATTTATTGATTTCCGTGCTTAAACAGAAGCCAAGCGTGGGCACCTCATTGAATCGGATCCTTTGGTAGAAATGTTCCTAACACATAGGAGTAGCTTTATTTGTCAGGAAATTGGCTTCTATATGGAATTATAGTTATACACAGTATTTCTGAAAAGTAGTAGATATTCCATTGCCATTTAGAAGGATGCCTCATACTTAAGCACTTGGTATTTACAAGTTTTTCTTCTTACAGTTTTTATTTCAAAACCTTTCACTATAGTGTAAGGATTTTCATCAGTATAAAGTGATTTTGATTGTTCTACGCTGGCAAATCCATTGACTTGCAAAGACTGCCATGTGTTAGTTATTAGGCAAGGAGATGCTTTTTAGTATATGTCAAGTGAAAAAAAAAATTATGATTAATCCTAGTTTTTAAAATTCTGAGAAGATCTGCAAAAGTAAACCAGAAATTTAAAATGAACAACTAATTCAAAGGCCCCAGCACTGAGCAGTCACAGGAAAAATATATTTAGACTTACAAAATTTTGTCAATAAGCTTCTCATGAAATGGGGAATATTAATCTCAACCCAGTGAGGGGACTTGGCCAGTTTATTACAATCAATAAGAATTTACTCATTCACCCTAATGCAAGCTGGAGCATGTCCTACTTCTCATATCCTGAGTGAACCTCTTTAGCTTAGTGTCTGCGGATGTTACAGTCTTGGGTTTTGGCAGGAAGAATTTTAATGTTCTGTTAAAATACTTTATGGGAAATCAGAATAATCTGAAGTGGATAGTGAAAAGAAAACCGATTTGCTGTGGCATGTTACAGTTTATGTTTTGGCAGCTGGAAACACAAAAGAAATTGTGGTGGACACTTTGCTATGAGGAAATAAATATAAGCAGAGTAAAGGTGCATTGCATAGAAGACCAAGTCTAGTTCAAGAACTGTTTGTCATTTGGAGAGGAAAAAAGATTCAGTTAACAATGCATGTTCCTACAGAAAATAAATTCTTGGTAATTGAAGTAGTTGTCATTAGTTGTCAAAATTTTCAGATCTGTTTCTCTTTTGGTTACTACAGACCTCTTAAATAAGGAACAAAAGAGATTTTAAAATGTTCACATGTATCAATGTATCTTGAATCCCAAATTAGTAGAAAATTGTTCCACAAAGCATAAAGTTTCTAGTATTTGAAAAGCATCAATTACACTGTTTAGTTTCATTTAAGAAACATTAACAATTAGTGATTAAATTATATGTCATGAACAACATGATTACTTAATCAGCAGTCTTTATCTTTGATTTTGGGCACACAGTTGGTTTGAGAAAGCATGTAAGAGAAAGCTGAAGGAGTCAACCACTATTGTTTTAAAGAAATTTAAACGCCTATTTATTTAGAAACATTTATGACTGATTTCAAAAGAAAATAACTGATTTAATTTGCTATTTTATATTTCTTTTACCCCTTTCAAATTTAAATGACAATTTTGTTTGCTATTTTATCTAAACAAGATCCACTTAAGGGATTTATTTGTATACATATGTGTGTGTTATTAAAACAGTAATTGCCAGTGATTCTTTTATTTCAATATATTGTATATTTTATCTCTGTGTTCTAAGCACTAATCACAAAACTTTATCTGCCCAACTCTGTAAATTAAGCAGCTATCATAAAATGGAAAATCTAATGCAATAGGCAATTGTTTGCTCTAGTGAAAAAAAAAAAGCTTTTGAGTTTTTCTTTTTTTACTCTTGAGTTCAGTGTTAAAATGCAGCTGTAGATGTAATTATGCAGTGCTCCAAAATTTTTTTTAATCTATTTTATATGTTGAATTTCCATGGTTATCCCTTTGCATTTCTGAGTGGGTAATGAGACTTAATGTATTCCCATTCAATATATTGTTACTTGTGTGTTTTCAATGCTATTATCGATGCTTTAATGAAGGGAAGGGACTACTGTCAGACTAGAAACAATTTACTACTCAGATAAACATCAGCCTCAAAGGCTGTGAGATTTTAGAGGAGCAAGAAGTCGGCCATAGCTCAAGGTAGTCACAAGTTTCTTCTTTACAAGGTAAGATAGAACATTCCAATCCAATGGAAAGTTGTCACAAAGTTTATTTGGTTTTTCTAACCTATCGCCTTTACCTTAATTCTGCTGCACTACGGATACTTTCATCCAATGGGCTACTATTACATGTACACACATATGCTTCTATTATGGCATCTAAACTCTTAGCTTACTCTATACAATTACATTACTGCACCATAAAACTCTTCATTTACTCATTACCGTTTCTTACTTACTTAAGACATATTCTTTCTTACAACTATGGAAACATAAGTTTATAATTTCTCTGTTTAATGTCTGTGTACTTTTATTTTTACATCAATCCAAGCTTCTTCCAAGGCTGCAAATCAAAGCCTTCAATATCTGTGGAAGTTTCTATTTTTCCATTTTCTACACAATGCAATGGAAACGATTAAAGCATTTTAGCCAGTGTGACCCCTGATAATGTATTCCTGGATTTCTGGCCATTTTCATTGCCCATATCTGTACGTTCATTTCAGTTTGCTGTTGCTTTTTGTATTTTGAATAGGGTACTGGAACTGAATACAATTTAAGTGCCCAGACAGCACTTAGTTATGAAGTAAAAATATAATATTTTATCTTTTTAATGTGAAAGGAGCTCTTAATCTCACCTGTATTAGATCTTGAACTATAATTTTGTACAGTGATCTGAATTTTTTTCTGTGACCTAGTGTATTCATAGAGGATGAGAGTTTTAAACTAATATGAGGAAGACTAATATCCCAAGGAGTATACTACTGGCTAGATATTTCTCATGCATATCTATATTTTATATGTATTCAGTACAGTAAGAATTGCACATTTTGATGTTTTTGATCAACATAGTAAATTGAAAAAGTTCATAAATTTTTTAATAAACTCCTTGAATTGAGATGACCATTATAAAATTCTGGAAATTATGGTTGATAAAATAAATAATTATGTGAAAAAAAAGCTTATTTAATTTGGTGTTTTCATGAAGTTATTGCTTCAGTTTTTGAGAAGACTTAACCAAGGCAACTGATGTTCCGTTAGAAAGCCCCAGAGAAAGATCTAATGTAGAATACTGGCAATGAGGTATGGAGGTTTTCCAAGAGAATTGAGTATCGTATTTGATTTGTAGTAGAAGATGATAAGTGGAAAATAGCATGTATGGAGATACTTTCTGTGAAGCATAAAATGTCTGAAAAATGCAAAATAATACTCAAAATTCTTTTTTAAAATAATTTTAATGCAATACATTTTAAAGGAATCTTAAGCAGCCATATACTTGCTCTATACATTTTTTCACTGTCAACGCATTTCTTGCTTGTTAATGTCCAATGACCAGTTGGACTAAATAGCTGTTATGAGACTACAAACTTATTTTTGCTGCTGAATAGTTTGTGATCACTGAGCATTACTGCAATCTTTTCATGGGCAAAAACTTGACAAGTTCGGTAGTAAATAGTTGCAAGTGGTTAAAAGTTAAAAAAAAGCAAAACCCAGCATACCAAATAGTAAAATTACAAGTAACTTCCAAACAGGTTGGTAAATCTCTGCACTGATTTTCATAGGAACACCTCAGGCTTTCTAATGTTGCTCTTTTAACATTACTGTAGGATTCTGTTGAGAGACATAGAGGAAAACATGTTAGGGTAGTTACCAAAAGGGTTAAAAAGAGGTATCTGAATGACATGCCAACACCATCCTGAAAATCACTGAACCCAGCTATGGTTTAAATATTAAATATTTCTGGTTTGTGGAGATAAATGCATTAGCAATTGTGAGATGCATTGATATTACAGTACAAAAAACTCACATAAGTTCCTGTGGCAAGAATAAGGGCTAGTAGACTGCAAATGTCTGAAACTGAAATAAGCAATCTAAATATCAGCCAAATTATTAGCTTAATAAAAATATGTAATTTATTCTCTGGAGAAACTTCAACTTAAGTTGTCTCATTCCATTTGCAGCATTTTGCTGCACATGAAGAGCTTCTAAGTATATAAAGAAATGGAACAGGTACTGTTACTCAGAATATTATTAGCTGAGAAACTATTAAAAGTTTAATTTTTCCTTATAAAAAAACATTAAGGAGAACCCATGGTTTTTTTTTTTTTTCTTCTGTTAATTTTTTTTTATTGTAAAATTATAGTTTTGAAAGGACTACAGTAACAAATACTTTAGTTTGGATGGGAAACCTTACATATTCAGTATTTTATCTCATTTTCTATTGGAATGACTGGATATGTAATAAAACAAAATATTTAATGGGAATTCTTCTGATTTGTCCCTGCATCAATAAAATGTTAAACACAGATATTATAAAGTAATTGGATTTACTGAAAAAAAAGTTGTTCATGGTAGTGAATAATGGGTATGAGATGGAGAGAAACAAGGTATCAGCAGGTTGCTAGCATATTGTTGATCAAAAATACATGCTGTCATCAGGAACTAATTCTGTTTTTGCAGTTAAGAATATCTGAAATATATAGTACTTCACTTCTCAGCAGCTTTTAAAGAGTTTGCATGTAAATTAGGTAGCTTATTGCCTTTTATGATGCTCCTATACTGCCTTTGCTTAACAAAAGTTTTATTAAAAGCAGTAACATGCCATTTAAGTTTCCAAGTTGATGGGAAAAGATGGAGTCATGGGTTTTTTGACCTTGATATTTCCATTTTTTAATTTCTATTACTCTGAAGCTACATTTCTTTATAATTACAATTGTTCAACACATGCAAGCATTCATACACATTCACATCTATTTTTATCCATAGATACCTATTAATATAGTCTACATTTCTTTGTTTTCTCTAATTAGCTTGTTTTCAAGGAGTGTATCATGACCTTGTCAGGGTCTGTTACATAGCTGGAGAGGTTTAGCTTGAACCAGTTCATCCTGTACTGTATTGCTGTTTCTTTTCAAGACATGTTTGGTGGGACAATTTATTTTTATGGCTTTTTAACAACCCAGTTATTTGTAATACTTTTATCAATGATCTGGGCAATGAGATCAAGGGCACTTTCAGTAAGTTTTGCAGAGGACACTAAGTTGGGTGGGAGTGTTGATCTTCTGAGGGGAAGGAAGGCTTTGTAGAGAAATCTGGACAGGCTGGATCAGTGGGCCAAGACCAACTGTATGGGATTCAGCCAGGCAAAGTGCTGGGTCCTGCACTTTGGCCCCAGTAGCCCCATGTGGCTCTACAGGCTGGGTGCAGCATGGCTGGAAATCTGTCTGTCAGTAAAGGAGCTGGTGATCCTGGTCAACAGGTGGCTGATCATGAGCCAGCATGTGCCCTGGTGGCCAAGGAGACCAGTGGCATCCTGGCCTGTCTCAGCAATAGTTTGGCCAACAGGACCAGGGCAGTGATCATCCATCCTCTTATACTCAGCACTGGTGGGGCTGCACCTTGTGTACTTTGCCAGATTCTGGACCCCTCGCTACAAGAAGGATATTGGGGTGATGAAGTGTGTCCAAAGAAAGGCAATGGACCTGGTCTGCCGCACAAATCCTAGGAGGAGCAGCTGAGGGAGCTGGGGGTGTTTAGACTGGAAACTGTCTACAACTACCAGAAAAGATGTTGTAGCGAAGTAGAGGTCACTTCTCCCAAGTAACGAGAACCAGGATGAGAAAGCAAACTCCTGTTGTACCTTGGAATGTTTAAATTGAGTAGTAGGAAAAATTTCTTCACAGAAAGAGTTGTAAAGCACTGGAACAAGCTGCCAAGGGAAATGAAGGTATTTAAAAGGCATATAGACGTGGCACTTAGGGACATGGTTTATAGAATCACCGATTCACAGAATCAAGTTGGAAAAGACCTTTGAGTGCAATGAATAACCTTGTTAACTAGACCATGGCACTAAGTTCCGCATCCAGTCTTTTTTTTAAACACTCCAGGGACGGTGACTCTGCCATCTTCCTGGGCAGCCCATTCCACTGCCCAATCAGACCTGTGAAAAACCTCCCCTGGTGCAGCTTAAGACTGTGTGCTCTTGTCCTGGTGCTGGTTGCCTGGGAAAAGAGGCTGACCCCCACCTGGCTGCAACCTCCTTTCAGGCAGCTCTAGAGAGTCATAAAGTCTCCCCTGAGCCTCCTTTCCTCTGTATTAAGCACCCCAGGCTACCTCAGCTGTTCCTCATAGGAGTTGTGTTCTAGACCCTTCACTGGCCTTGCTGCCCTTCCCTGGACATGCTCCAGTATACCTCAATGTCAACCCTAAATTGGGAGGCCCAGAACAATACTCAAGGTGTGGCCTTTAGTTTAGTGGTAGATTTGGCGGTGTTAGGTTAGTTATTTGACTTGCTGATCTTTGAGGGCTTTTGCAAACAAATGATTTTATGATTCTGTCTTCAGTATCTGAAATAAGCTTTTGGGCTGCTGTGTAATTACAGCAGGTGCCAGCTAGCTACTCAGGTACTAGGAGCTGGTCTGCATCTCCTGGTATATGATGTCCTATCTCTAGCCCGCGGAAAGTTTTATCTGAGTTAAAGAGATGCATTAAAGTGTTAGCTGTTGCCTTGCAGTTACACAGAGCATAGAACAAATATATCTGACATCCTTTTACTCTATTATATTGTTGGTATTTATAAACAAAAGTAAAGCTTTGTTTCAGTTCCATGGTAAATAGATTTGAAAATAGAGATGTGTTTGGCTGACTGTGTTGTATTTTCAGCTGGCTTGATTTTGAGTTCTGAAGGAGAGTTTCTGCTCTCATCCATGGAGAGGGTGATCTTAGCCTTCCTAATAGAAATCTTTTGATTCTACCTGCCACTGAAAATAAAAATAGGCAAATACTTATAGGCTGTGGAAGAGAGAACATGTCAACTAAGAAATGCTGTAGTAGCTGCCAGTATCAAGTGTCTAATTCAAGAGTTTTGGCTTTGCCTTTTTCTTAAATGTAAGTAAATGGTATTTTCAGTCTAATGACACCAAATCCTAGGCTTTCCTGGTATGTAAAAGTTTACAGAATCCAATTTTTATGTGCTTCCCTTACATCATATCATTAAAAGTTGTGAACATGCAGCGTACTAAGGCTCTAAAGATATTACTTACGTCAGAAGAGGGCAGCTACTCATTGGCTCACATATGATTTTCAGGGTTTAGGGCTATTAAAATGGAAGTTCATGAATATTGTAAGGGAGGAAAATATTTTTAAAGCTGTAGGGAATCTGATATACCTGTTTTGTTTCAGCTTTGAAGTATGTTCACAGGACATATATTAATTCATATATTAATTAATTTTTATTTCAGTAATTTGAGTCTCAAATTGCATGTGTGTCTTCAGGGGGGGAAGAAAAATATTTTTATTCAAAGTTTGGGGAATTTGTTTTATAGAACATTTCTAAATGTATGGTACAGACGTACAAAAAATTACTGAAACCTAATAAAATTCTATTTTCCAGAAGAAAATATCTTTTTCAGCAAAAACTTAATAATTTGAACTCTGACCTCCATTATTGGTGTTCTTGATCTGCAGGAAACTAATAAGTTTGAATATTTCAGCTGAAGTACACAGTTGAAAATAAAAGGTGTGAGGATTTATTGGGGAGCTAACAATAAAAAAAAGTATTTGTTATTGATTTAGCAGGTTTTTTTAGTTAGACCAATAACTACTGAAAACTGAAATACCAGTTTGCTCTCAATATGGTAGTGAAATCTAACTTTTGGTTCAAGGCTATCTCTTTTTTGGAAAGATCATGGTTAATTGTGCTTGTCCAGCCAAAGAAAGATGTTTAGTACTTAATTCCATTATTTAGCCAGTTGCCTCTGGCCTGACATTTATTTTGAAGCTTTACACTCCTGAGAGGCTTGTTTCTTCAGAATTCAAAATAAAGTACTTTTACATCCTCCTTTTAAAATTTCTTACTGATATTTTTTGTTGTCCTGCAGAAATTTTAAACATGTTTAAGTTTTTTTTCTAAAGCTAGATTTAGGAACTCCTTGTATAGTTTAGGAATTGTTATATTTTGCTGTACTTTCTACAGACTGGGAGGCAAGATAAAAATAATATAAATGTTGGAAAACAATAGTATCATGCAATTCCCTTGACTGAGTGGGGGGCTGTTAGTTCTCAGTATTGAAATTATGTGGAAGCTTTACCAAAACACAGGTGATTCCCTAAACTGCAGATCTCCTATCTGTGGGTGACAGAAAGGCCATGCAACCTTCTCTTCCCAGGCAAATGTTGCCCATTTTCTCTGCAGTAGAATTCAGTTAACCCTATTTCAGAAATTTTTAAAAGATTTGTCTATTTTAGGATTGGTGTGTAGTTGCTCAGGATAGAAAATGTCAGGGTGCAGCTATGTGGAGGGTGCTGAGTTGAGAGCCAAGGGTGTGTCAAGTGCAGGCTGTACCCTCAGTGACAAAGCACGGGGCTGCGGCACAAGCTGGGTGAGCAGCACTCGGGGCTGGCAGCAACCACTGCAGCCCCAGCTGAGCTGCCAGCCAGGTTCAGGGAACCTGCAGTGGCCACAGCAGGAGCAGCAGCTGAGGGTGTTGGAGGCCGGGCTCAAGGGAGGCTCCGGGCACTCCAGGTCTGCAGCCAAAGCCCAGTCCAGCAGGAGATCAGACTGGGCACAGGTATACATGTGCCAGAGTTCAGGCAAGGCCATGTATTCAAGATGCTGGCTGAATAAATGGAAATAGGTAATTTATTAAACAAAATACAATGGTTCTGATCACTTTTGTCCAGCCTCAATCATATTTCAGTACAGTGAATTTCAGTACATATTTCAGGTATTAAGGAGACAGCCATGTTTATCTCAAAAGATAAACTTTAACTTTTAAAATTTAATATAAGTTAAAACCTTTTGTTTTCACATTTTGTTTTGTTTAAAACTGTTTCTCACCATTACCAAGTGTGATGAAAAAGGTATAAGAAACAATATAAGAGGTATTGTGGTGTAGACATAATCATGTTTGGCAGCAGTAGCCTTCTGAACCAATTCTAATTCTATTTTAGAGTTGAGTTGCTGTCAAAACTGTTTCTACCAAATGTCCCT
Organism: Vidua macroura; assembly: GCF_024509145.1. Classification (NCBI taxonomy): domain Eukaryota; kingdom Metazoa; phylum Chordata; class Aves; order Passeriformes; family Viduidae; genus Vidua; species Vidua macroura. The sequence continues at coordinate 92,646,704 of NC_071573.1, forward strand.
AAACAAAGAAAGATGCTGTTCACCTGTTGCACTTACACATAAATGATGAATATATATACAAAACATCTTATCTACTAGGTGTATATTTCTATGGATATACCTGTGTTTCCATTTCCAGTATTTTAATTGTATTTCACATGTAATCTATGTTCTTTAGTGTGCATGTTCATAATTTTTCAAAACACTTACACAATTCCAGAATCAGAGGATTGTTTAGATTGGAAACTACTGTTAATTAGTAGACATTGCTACACAATATTTTAAAAAAGAAAACAGACTATGATTACCATGTGCAAATAAGGTAGGAGAATAATGTAATTAGAAAAATCAAATCCATATTTTTCAGTAGACTGGATGCTTCTTGTCTCTAATACAAGGATAATTAGGCACTATTGTAGAAGCTGGTTGAGAGAATGGTTACAAACACTGTTCATGAAGTTGAACTTTTGTTGAAAGGCATATGTCTGAAATTCAAAATAAACCTATAAAAAAGAAAAAACACTTACATAGGATATTCACTGCATACTTCTCAGAAACCATACAACACAGACTGGATCTTCATTAGGCACAGGAGTTCATATGAATATTATATCATTTCACTTTTAATTAATGTTGAATATTCTATTTTTATTTTGTTAATTGTGAAGGAGCAAAGAAATTTGTGGCCTTAACAGTGTGCAGCCCTGTGCTTAGTATCACAAAGTTGTGATGTACATGCTGATAGTTTTCTGTGCTGTCTTTGTATTCCTTTTTGATTATCCTTTTAACACCAAAATCAACAAGAGCATTTTAACAATGATAGATGAAAAAAGGAGAAAGCTACCAAGTTACTTCTTACTCCCAGTAAGTGTTTCTGTGAAGTGTATGTCATGGTCAGCAACTGTGCTTATGGGAAAACTCTTCCTTTGTTCAGTTTTGACATTTCACATAAGGGAAGGACAATTTGGATTCCAGATGTCTGCAGCTCATCTGAAGAAAAGACATTTTTCAGAAGCTGCTCTTTATTTTAACACCATTACCTTGTGAAATTATTTGTCTTCAACTTTTTAAGGAAATTATCAGTTGGTGTATCATTATCAAAGAAAAATTTAAAGGTTCTTATTAGCATTTCATCTTCTTTTTTGCTTTCAGCACTCAGTTGAGTAATTTTACATTTCTATACATGTAGTAATGTCTGGAGATAAAGCCAAGGAATGTTTCTTCATAGCTTTTTTTCTACCATGGCCATAGGAACTAGAGGTGTCAGAGAGCAGAGTCCTGTATCTCAGACTTCAAAACTTCTACAGTTATTTGCACTGAGAACAGGTGTAACCACAGTGAACTCTGTTCCTGCCCTGCAAAACTCTGAAAAACAAATAGGTAATGAAGAAAAACAAATAGGAGCAAGAGTTACTGAGCCATTCCCAAATGCAGTTTTTTGTCCAATTTCAGTGTAGATGTTCCATCTTGGGTGTCTCCTCGCTCCACCTTAGCTTTACATATTGCACATCATCATTTAATGCCATTAGGCAGCTGACCACCTGGTGTTGGAGGAGGAGAGAATTGAAAAGGGGAAACTGAAAACTCATGAGATAAATACAGTTGAATGGGTAAAGCAAAAGCTGTGTGCACAAGCAAGACAAAATGAGGAACTCATTCAGTGCTTCCCATGAGTAGGCAGGAGTTCAACCATCCCCATTATGTCAGGGCTCTATCACACACAATGTTTACTGGGGAGGACAAATACCATTACTGTGAATTTCCCTCTACCTTCTTCCCCCAGCTTTTATTGCTGACTATGCATCATGGTATAGAACATCCCTTCGGCCAGTTGGTGTCGCTTGTCCTGGCTGTATCCTGTCCTAAGTCCTCATGCACTCCCAGCCTCCTCATTGGAGTCACAGCATGAGCAACAGAAGCACCCTTGACTCTATATAAGTGCTGCTCAGCATTAACTGTAACTTTCCTGTGTTATCAACACTGTTCTAGCCAAAAATCCAAAACACAGCACCATGTGGGCTGCTTTGAAGAAAATTATCTGTATCCCAGCCAAAACCAGTACTTTGCACTTATTTATTTTCCTCTTTTTTTAGTATGCCGTGGTTTTGACTTCACACTTAGAAGAAGGGTCAGTATTTTAAGTGTGCAATTCTTGCTGAGAGGCAGTCATTAAAGGCAATATAATGTGAATGACATGTCATAGAGCAGAGGAATAGCTGATACACTTAAGGAGCACACATCTTTTTATCAGGTCTAACATTTGCAAATTTTGAGCTAAACATATTTTGAATTTGTCTTAAATGCATTAATCTTCCAATTAGATTGAAAGAAGATGCATGTTGTTTGTGTAGAAGAGAAGAAATAGGATTGTAAGTTCCGAATCTTACAGTGCAGATAATTCTATGACTTTCTAATCACTGTATGTTGTTATTAGTAACCATAATTCAGTGACTGATACTTGTGATCACAATGAGAAATTTGCTTTCTTTGTTATATAGATATATAGAAGTAATAAAATTAAAATATTTTTGCTATTATGGCCCAACTTTACTTAAGCAAATATAACATTTTACTACATGAGATAAAACCACTGAATATTTTGCACTTGGTTGTCTGAAATACATGTTGTAAAGAAATCTTTTAAACTCAATGCATTGTAATAGTCATGAATGAAAAATGTTTTGATGCAGAACATCAATTCATACTCAGGACTGATGTAAAATTTCAGCATATTTTTCCTAGGAAGCATGTGATGGATTATCAGAGAAGAGTGCACCATGATTTCCCTATCAGATGCTAACATACGGCAGGGAAAACTGGCACCCCCGTTTATTCTCAGTATCTATCATGCTGCTTAGCTGCAGCTTGCATAATGATAATGCCGTAGCTTGCATTCTTTTCGGGGCTTGTGTATTGAAGATACTGTTCTAGTACCACCATCTGGAACAAAAAATATGCTTTGTTAGCTCAGCTCTTTCAAGGCAAACTAAAATCCTGTGTATGAAAACCTGCAAGTGCAGTTCAGTTAAAGGTGGTTTAATGTTTTTCATGCTCTATTCATGATGAATGTTTTACCATTTTATGGTAAAACATTTTGTAAATTTTGTAAAACTTGACAAAGTTTTACCATTTTATGGGGTGCTTGAATTTAAGAAAGTACTCCTTTTAAAAAAAAGTGAACAATTTTTTTGCTTTGAAAATCAAGAAACACTATTCCAGTAGTATTCTAATTTCTCAAAGTGATTTTCTGAGAGGAACAACTTTATAAGATATCTCAAAAACTTGTCCATAATTATATGCTGCCATGATAAATGATGGTAGAAAGAAGAAAAGCTTTTATAAAAAAGCAAATAATGTGGGAAGGGACACTGTCAGTGTTGAAACAGTAGAAACAGAGTTGACTATAAATGAAGAATAAACCTCTGAAAACTTTAATTTTTTTCTATGGTATCTGAGGATGCATCTATTTACCTTGCAGGTGCTTGGCGTATATTTAAATGACTGAAATACTCAAGTGCTGCTGGAAGAATCAGGTGAAAGAGTGAAGTTGGTCCAGAAAAGGGTTGTTTGTGATCCTTACTCACAGCGACCAATACTGGGCCAGTGACAGGCCATTGGTGCAACTTTTGGACTCAAATTTTCCATGGAAAGATGTACCAGTGCAGTGCAGGTAGCATCTCTAACCTGTTCAAAATCAGCAGCATGTGCGGGTGGCTTGCTGGTCTTCATCATCATCTGGAAACCTTTGAAACCACCACAGTGAGGACTGAAGGTCCTTCAGGGTTTGCAGTTGTATCAGCTGTGCTACCAAAATTGCTTTGTCACAGGGCAAGAGGAGGAGAGCAGTAGCTGAGACATCTGTTGGGTTGCACTATGAGTTGCACTAGAGAGAGCAGCTAAAAAAAGACTGTTTGTATGACTTGGGCTTCAGAAAGATGTGCCTTGTAAATAGGCTTTTGGGTGTACAAAATAACAAACTAAATACCTGCAATGCATTCCCTGGAGTGTGGTGGGAAGTTGTGGTCAGCTAAGACACATGCAAATTACAGTAGGAATGTTAAAATATTCTCTTTTGATGGAAAATGTATACATCTGTTTTAAAGTTTATCATGGAATACTCAGGTTTCTTCTTTCCCTCCACCCCTGTCCCCCTCCCCCACTCTGCAAAGTCATTGATCTCTGCCATGGAAAGGAGATTAGCAAATATTTCTCTATTGTAGCTCACATATACTTTGCCTGTTTTTATGTGAGATCAAGTTTAAATCTCTACAAAATAGAGTGTTCTATGAACCTCCATTACCAAAAGGGATGATGCAATCAAGTCAGGCTTCCTGATCTTTATGAAGAATTTCATCAATTTTTCTAAAGTTCAGGTAAAAAGAAGGGTTTTTTAGGATATTTTTTTCCGGTGTAAATTCTCGCAAAAAATTAAAACTAAGACAAGAACATTTTTCCAATTCTTAGATAATGTTTTCATAGAAGAGCTTCCAGGTTTTTGTTTTCATCCACGCATACTTTCTGCATATACATACAGAATTAGGCTTCAGCCTCTATTTAAAATATTCTGATTCTTGTCACAGTCAAATTTATTGAGTACTTGGTCTGTGTGCTGTGGGCATCATTAGGAAATCTTCCTAATAAAGGCATAATCCCATAAAATGGGAAGAAAGAATTGTAAAAAAAAACCAAAATAATTAATACCTGACACTGACTTTCCAATATTTTTAGCTCATGATTAATTATTTGATTTCATATTTCTGCTCTTATACATTTCATTTTAGTTTTCATTGGTGTATATAAATTTTTTTTCAGATTAATCTTTTTTGATCTCAAAAGTGCTTATGCTTTAGCAGTGAGTCCTAGCCTTCATTTTTTTTTGTGTCTGTATGAAGCCAAGATATACTTATATAGAAAAAGTTAGTATTAGACTGTTGCTGTTGGCTCAGGTGGTTTACCAGTACAAAACTCTTGCTGGCTTATTTCTCTTTTGGGAGACAAAATTAGTGAGATTTGCTTTGTTGCTGGTTTGGCTGTTTTTGTCATAAAAACCTGTTAACTTTCTAAAAAATGTGCATACTTTCCCTTTGCTGAACACTGTAATGAGTAGCAGCAGAGATTTTTCTGTCTACCTTTCCATCACTGTAATAGCTCACAGAACTCTACTCAAAGTAATACTTGTATTTTTTGCTGACTTTCTTTCTGCTTTCTGTGGATGGAGTGTAAGAGATAACCCCAGTTTGAGCCAAACATTCCTCCTGTATTTCTAACCATTTGTCAGAACTCATCAAAAAAATGTGATGATCAGTCTTAGATTCAGTGTAATTTCTGTGGGAATATTCCTCTGGGTTTTCTGATATAATTTTCTTTGATGAATGTATCAATATGTATGAAAGTATTGATATTCAGAAATAAAAGAAAGGGGTATTTGGGTATGTAGGTCTACAATTAAATAATTACTTTCCTAATGGCACAGAAGGCTATTACTGTCACATTAAGACAGTATCTCATTCATATACTTCCATAGAATAGGAAACATCTGTGTTGTGTTTCTTATAGTAGAAGGAAATATTCCAACTGTTATGTACATCTGGTGCTGCTTTCCAGCATTATATATCACATAATTTGTTTTTCATTTTCTTTTCTCTCTAATTCTTATTCTCTCTGTACAGTTAGCTTCTATACTGCTAGTCTTGCCAGTGCCAAATCAGACTTTCTGCCCTGAACAGATAATGGAAATCAACAGCAAAGTCCTGAAAATCTATAGGAAAAGTAAAGGCAGAAGTAAAACAGATACAGTTGAAAATATTTTTTTATCTGAACTAAACAGTTATGAAAAAAAGATAGAATTCAATGCACTGACCACAATGATATTGCTGTCCATGGCAGTTAAATCTGTAATATGCCTCTTCATAACTGAAACTTCCACTCTTCTCTCCCCACCACGCCCCCTCCCCTTTATGGTCCATGACTTACCATTTTTTGATCCTAACAATTTTTTCTTCTTAAAAACCACCAAATCTGCTCACAGGATTTTCCTAAAATTCCAAGTTTTCTGAGTTGGACTCTTAAAGTGTATTTCTGGAGCTGCTCTGACTTGAATGACTGAAGTAGCTGAAACTGGTCTGAGTCAAAAGATTCAACTGTTCATGAGGAACAAACAATTCTGGTGGCATTTGGATTTTTAGAGGGAAAACGGCTCTTCACCAATGTAAAGTTAGCAACAAAAGCCCAATATTAGTATTTTCTTGGAACTGAAACTTGTGGTTTAAAAGACTTGTTTTCATCGCCGTATGTACACATGACAAGCTATTAACATGTTGAAGTCTGTTACAGATCGAGCCACAATTTAAAGAAGCAAATACAATTTAATTCTTACTTTTTATTACAACATCATAACTTCCTTCAAAAAGCCCATACGTTGGTCATAATAACATCACAGTAGTAATTTTATATGGAGGAGTAAAAGTAGCAGTTGTGAACATCCCTTCATGGGATTGTTCCCTTCATGGAGATGTTCAAAGAGCCCAACAACATTTCACTTGCTACTATTGCACTGAATACAGCAATGTTTAGTAGGAGTGTGACGTTCATCAGCCTCCTGAAAGGTTGTGTATTTCTAAATGGGGACATGGTGAAAGCAAATTTAAAGTTAACTACAATTATAAAGCATGAATCAGAGACGGAAGGCTAATGGCTGAGGCTTGAGGTGGATGACATTCAAGTTGTTCAATTATGAAAAATAAACATTCCTTGGTAGTGCAAAGATGCCTTGTTTGGCCACATGGGGTTACTGTTTGCTGTGAATTTCTCTGAGGTTAGATTTGTAGAACAGGACTGGCAATTGAACTCTAGGCTTCCTGATATGAAGACAAATGGAAAGTGTAAAGTCCTTCTGTCAGAACAAGCAGGGGAAAAAAATCAGGTGCATTCAGTTGCACTGCAGTGCAGAGCAAGTGGGCTAAATACATTGACAATTTATGGCAGGTGTAGCTGAAGTGATGCTCAGTGGTGATAAAAATGGGACTTTTAGAGTCTAGTGTAACAGAAAAGTTAATTAACTTCTGCAAAGTAAAACTAGTTCAAATTGTAAACAGATGCACATCAGTTTCCTGCATGTATTCATCAAAATACAACCTTATGCTCAAAGATGTTTACTCATAGTGTATTCTTTAGATCATAATACATTCCTAGAAGCCTTAGCAAATTACTATAGCTTGTGTATTATGCTTATTTAATTGTACCTACCAACTCAAATGTTTATTACAGTTTAAGTGTCTTGAGAAGATCGTGACACAATTGTTAGGAATCAGAATTGGTGCAAACCTCAGTTTATTGCACATATCTCTTTGCAGAATAGACACAGCTTCCCATGGCTCTTAGTATTTAGAATTCTGCAGTGCTCTCTTTTTTAAATTGTACTTAAGACTCACTGTGCAAGCAACGTCTTATCTTGTAAGGGCTAAGTAATATTAAGTGGACAAATGAAAAGCAATATTAGCAGAGAGTAGTGGTTTGTATTCCCTGTTGAGGAAGTTAATAGAAACAGTTTCAAGGAAAATTGTTCACAAATGGCTTGCAGAATTTAACTAAATTCTCTTGCATCTCTCTATCAAAAAATGTTCTCTTTTGCAGCAAAGCAATAATACTCTCTAGTATATTCCATGACATGTTCCTTTCTTTGTACTTTTCACTGCTTGAATTGTTTGCTGCTACTGTCAGCTACCATTATTATGAATCATTTCTGCTTCTTTTTGCTAAGTTATTCTCAATTCAGTTGTCTTCTTAAGAGAAAATAAGAGCCTTAATAACAGAAATTGAAATGCTGTTCTGTGAAGACTTGAACACAATACATCTCCATTTTATTTTGTCTGTGTATGTTTTATTTTTACTTTTCAAGTCCCAGAGCTCTTTGTCAATAAGATATTTAAAACTCCTGTGGCCTGTACAATTATGAAATGTAAAATTTAATAACAAATGAATGATATGAAATTATTTTTAACTTTAGCAAGAAAGCAAGACAGCAAGAAAGTTTCAGCCCTTTTTTTTTTCATTTGTCCACTTCTATAAAATAATTTTTCTTGCTCTGAGTTTTGACTGGTTTTGGTTCTGATAGTTTTTGAGAGTGTTTTTCCACTGTGTAGGATGAATACATTGACAGCTTATGACTCTTCATGCATAAAATGGTGACATAATATATCAAAGCCTAGACATTTCAAAAGCAAAGTGTGAAAAATAGTTGGATAGGGCAATTAGCTTTGTGATTTCCTGCAGTCTGGAGATATAAGGAGATGGTAGTATTTTAATGCCCTTTGATAAATATATATAAAATAGAGGGTAGCTACCAAAACGTTGCTTCCTGAGTATGATGGGGAGACTGTAGATCAAGCACTTGCCATTGGCAGACCAAATCAATTTCTGGATCAGAAGACCCATAACACAACTCTTTAAGATCAGCTCAGCAGGGTACTTCACATACCATTTAAGCAGATCCCATCTCTGGCTCACTCTTATCATCTTTTATTGGATGAGCAAAGAAGTATGTTGCTTTTCTGAGAAAGTTGTTTTGTTTTTTTTTTTTTAAGTAAAAATAGGCCATCTTCTAGAGAAAAGTAGACTTTCTCTGCCATATTTTTCAGTCACGCTCAGGAACACTGGAGCTTTTCAGAGCTAAGTGATAAAATTTTCTTTAGGAAACCACTTTATTATCCTTGATATTAATGCCTGTCCAGATCTCTACCAATGCCAACGGTTTACCATCTGTTCACAAATACTTGTGGAACAAATATGTTCAAAGACTTATCTACACCTACAATTTTCCATGAAGGAAAAGACCGACTCACAGACTTAGCCTTATGTGAAGGCCTCAATGACTGTTATATTTCAAGATAAAATAATTTTAAGGTGTCTGAATAAGATACCTAAATGAGCAGAGCTTTCAAAATGCGCTTTTGCTTGGACATTAGTCAGTAAACAAAGTGCAGAATATCTATGTTGAATTATACTAGGCAATCAAATAAACAAACCAGTTAGCATTGTAAAAAGGATATTCTTTCCAACCATTTTTTTTTTTTTACATAAATCAGCCCTATTTATCATAAGGATGAGCAGTGCTTCTGTTAAATTTAGCACGTTTTTCATTCCCTTCTGAAGCATACTGAAAGCAGCATGTAAGTTGACTGAGTGCCTATAGTCAGTGACATTCATGTGACCTGGTGTTTCATATGCATGGCTTCTGTCACATGAAACACCTTAATCTGAAACAGTTATTACTTTACTTAAGGGAAGGGGAACTGTGCAAGTATGTGCTTGGGTATTCACAGAACTATTGAAACTGTCAAGATCCAAACACAACTGCTGAGTCCAAAATTATGTTTTTCTATTTTTTTCTCTATTTTAGAAAGAACTGCTTTACATCGGCCTCAAAACTGAAGCAATCTGTGAGCCTAGTGTCTGAAGTTAAAAGACTAATACTGCATAAAGCATAACCACAATCAGATTAGAAATCTAAGCTTCCCTAGAAGTGTATACAATATTAAGTTGTGCTGAGAACAGTTCAAAATTATGGGTTTTGAAAAGTCAATAATAATCTCATGGAGACGAGACAGGGATAGATGACCTTGGGATATAAGGCAAGTAATCTGCTTGTTTGTAACTACTTCTGCCTTTTTAGTAAATAATCTTTATTTCTATTCTTCTATTCATCCTACTCTTTGACTGTCAGTGAGCTCTGTTGCTTCCTAAATATTTTTGTTGTATTCTTACAGGTCTGTCCAGAAAAACTCCAATTGTCAATGGCACCCTGTTTGAAACTGCTACTATTTTTGGTTTTTGTCTTCATAGCATTATTTGTGTAATGTAATCAAAGGTAGATCATTACATATTTCAGGCAAATTTCTTGCATTCCTATTTATAATTCATAAGTGAATTTCCACTGCATCGGAATGAGTCTTGCAGTACAAATTCTTTAAAAATCAGTAGAAGTTTTAAATTTCTTGATACTTTTTGCTTTCCTTCTGCAAGGTCAGTAACAGAAAAAAATGGTAACTGAAAAATAATTTGATTTTAGAACAATTATCCAACTTCTCTGCCTCATATATCCTGTTGGATATTGTTAAATATATTTAACTGTTATTCAGTAACCAGCCTAACCTGGCAATTTCAGAGCAGAATCCTCACATCTCTAAAGAGACTGTGTAAATAAATTCTGATTAATGTCTTCAAGCAGACAGAGTGACATGTTCAAAAGTACACAGTTTTGGTTGAAATCTATCTCTGAAATCAATGCAAATTTTATCACTAGCTGTTACAGGAATATAGAAATAAGAGAAGTGCTGAAGTCATGGAAACCAGCTCTTGGACTCCAGAATGGCACAAACAAAGGAAGAAGTGTGTTTTTCATCCAACCAGCAGTCAGAAGGGTTTAAGTATTCCAGGCAGTACAGGCGGATGTTTAAAGGCAAAATTCAAAGGAGAAAAGAAACTAAAGCCCCTTGTTGCTACACATCCACTATTAAAAAGCAAAGGTAGCCTGAGACCAAAAAAATAAAGCTGTGCTAGGTATGTGTGTGTTCTGTGAACTTTTTTTTCAATCTGTATTTTTATCCTACCTTGGTGTCTTATGGCATATCTATGTGCTAGCTGCAAAAGAAGGACTGTCTAGAATTGAATTTCTGAATAAATAAACAATATGTTTGGACAATATAAGGAAAAATAGTGATTTCTTGGTGGGGGGCAGTCTTAAAGATCATATTCTTGAAAAATATTTCTGGAATCAGTAAAATAAAACATAGAGCATCCTAAAATAATGAAAAGATAATATTAGTAAATATAGCTGTGAGATAGGCACAATGAGAGGGAGTTCAGTTTGGATAGCCCTAAGAAAACAACACACACCAAAAAAAAAAAGTTCCAGGCTTGCTAAGAGTGGGTGCTGTTGTCATTGTGCAAAGAAGAAGGAATGGATAGGGCAGGAGACTGAGAGTGGGAAAACGAGGGAGCTTCAAGGAAGTACCTAAAATCTGAGGGAAGGCCTTTGGTGTAGGGAGGACCTCTAAATGTTCTTGATTCACAAAAGTCATTGCCATGGTACTTTAATTAAAGTAACTTATTTTTGTTAAAAGAAGAGAAATAGTAAAGTGTAAGCTTCATGTGTAAGCTCTTAGAGCTTAATGTGCTATAGCTAGAACTTCTACTTGATGTAGAAGCACTGTAACTAAATAAAACTTTGATTAGCAGTTGACAGCATGTGGCTGGTATGAAAACAGTTTAAACAAACAAATGTAAATAATAATAATAATAATAATAATAATTTAAAAATGGTATCTGAAAAATACTGTATTATTTGAGTTCTATTTTGTCTTCCACAATGTCCCCATATACTTTTCAGAACATTTAATATTTCTATAAATAATTCAATCGTTAAAGCAGAGTCAAAATTATGCATTTAACTACAGCTTAAATGTTTGATTAACATGACTAAATATTTAGTGTTGGAATTTTCTGTTATGTGATACTGCAACAAAATCTTGTTTACTATCCACTAAGCAATTAACTTTGGGTATTGTCATCTGAAAAAATTTCACCCAATGGAAAAGTCACTATCCTGTACTCAGATCTGACAAACTGAATAGGGCAAACATGTCTCACAGGAAAATTGGAAACCAAAACTCCTGCCTGTATTTTTTTTTTTGTTTGTTTTTATTACAATGCTGTTGATTTGCTGCATAAAGCACAATTTATGTTTCTTTTGTCTCTTGCTTTTGGGAAAGTAAAAGCAGCAACACATTAAGAAAAAGTAAATATATTTCAAATATGCAATGTCAACCAAAAATTGATGCTAAAAAGCTCTAAGCATACGCGATAGTTTCCAAATAATTATGGGGCTGTCAGTTAACAGCTTTAACATATAAATTAAATTATGCAATTCATGTATGAACACAGAAAATTAATTGATGGGCCCTTTAATCAGATTATCAAGACCTCCACCATTTCTCTTGGAAATCCAGTTTTTTGTGTATGTGTTTATATGTGTGTCTATACAGTTGAATTTCTGCTCATTTTTGTGGAGTTAGTTGGTCAATGTACTTAAGACATGTCCATACACTACAGTAACTCAAGTCACAGATACATATAGACACAGCAATCTGTACAAAGATTCCTTTGTTTAGCAGATGATGGCAGAAGAGTAGACATAATGGTATAGAAGAGTCTGTAATAGCAACTTAGTTTTGCCTGACTTTGGTGGTTGCAAGTTTGAAGGTCAGGAGAAGATTTTCCAGTATATCAATATAAGTAAATTCTCTAGAGGGCTGGAGGGGGCTGACTTTGCTGTAACACCCTGGTGACAGTTTTTTGATGGGTCACCCGTTTTGTAATTTCCATGTGTCTCAGAGCAATGAGAAGAGAGTAACTTGGTCAAACACTGGACATTGGGTCTTGGTGTGGATTTCCATGATGAGAAATGTGTGCCCTTTTTACTCCTTTTGCCTACATGCAGAGGAAGAAAACTCCTGGATTTAAGTTTTTTAGAGTTTTTGTATCACATTGTTTCTATCTCCAGATTAACAGGCCTTGAAGTGCATAAAAAGACTATTCTGGGTATCCAATCAAACATTTACATCACCTCATAGGATATTAATTCTGACAGCAATTGTATAACTAAAAAAGGGAATAAAAGTGAATTTAAGATGTCTGGTGTTAGGTGACTATTGTTCTTTAATAAATGTTGGTTTATCCTATATTTATAGGCACTACAGTTAAATCTGGGTAGTCAAACTGTTACTGTTAACATGCCAGTGATGATTTGATGATTGCAATTTCACATCTTCCTCCTTCATGGCTGCCTGAGTAAATCTGTTTATGCACATGCAATTTAATTGGCAACACTGTTATCATTTACAATGTATATTTAATTGAATTTTATACCTTAATTTAAGTAATGTGTATTTAATTACAATGTATTCTTAATTTAGCACAAATCAAAATTATCTTAATTTTTTTCTTTTTTTTTTTCTATTAATTAATGGGAAGAGGGTTGATTCCCTGAGATAAATGCTTGTACCAATGCATAAGATATAACAAATCCCATGATGCATTATTTTTATTTTTCTTCATAATAAGAATATTGTTTTCAAGGGTTCCAATGATTTTTCTGCATATAGTGGTAGGTAAGGAAATCAGATTAGGTTTTTGCTTATAATCTCTAATCTGAAAATCCTGTTATTTCCTGTTTAAGATGTAGGTATTTTAAGCAGATGGACACTGAATTGTAAAGTACAGAAAGACAGAAAGAAAGGTAGTAAGAAAGATACCAATTGACATCCTTCCTCCTGTGATCAGCATATACTAGTTGAAACAAAACAGTCAAATAACCAACAGTTACCAACACTGTGAAGCTGTGATCCTGATAAGAAACCTGACCAATACTTAATAAGGTCCAATCGTCAGTCATAAACATCCTGTAAGTAATTATGATAAAAACTAATACAACAGTAGCTGTGACTTTGAAAATGGTATATTCTAGGCAAATTCTATATATTATTTTCCAAATATTTTATCTTGAATCTCATAATTATGAACTTTTGAGTTTGCAGGTATATTGGATCAGCTTGAGGATTGAGTTTGTGCATCTCAGGTGTAACTACCTTCACAGAAGCAATGAATTTTGTCATGTAAATGCCGATGAATAACTTCACATAGTTCAGTTGAATTTGTTCTGCAGAAATATCTTAGTACTGCTTTCACTACACTCAAGGTTACCCTTAGATGTCAACTTGTCATATTCAAAGGTAGGACTTTGAAAGTGAGCTTGCATTTGGATCCTTCCCAAGGTAATAAATGGACTTTGTAATTCTGAGGCCTGTGGTGCAAAGGCACATCTCTGGAGATCCATACTTAGTGCAGAAGAATCACTGCTAAGTTATAAAAAAATTATATTTGTAGAGCCAGATGTCTCTGTCAAGGTCTGTGCAAGCCTATGGGTATTATGCTTTCCAGCTCTCCTGATTCTGACTGCTGACTGCTGAGAACCCTAAGCCTGCTCTGCATGGGGCTGTCCGATACTTGTCAGACTTACTAATGAGCACTGAGCTGCTTCCAAGCTAGACCCTAGATTTTTAAGGTGACATATACACAGTGAATGCCTTGTTAATAAATTCTTTTGGACCCTTGCTGGCCTGCATCAGACCCAGCTGTATTTTCTCAGTAGCAGTGATTCTGTTTATCTGCAGTTCAGACATATTGCTCACAGAAAAGTGAGGCTGCAGCATATGGAAAAAAAAAAATCAGTAATACTTTAAAAGCTTTTCTCCTGGATTTTTTAAGCATTTTGCCATGCTTCTTGCAAGAGATTGAGTGTATCTTCTTTGAAACTGTGTCAGGAAGTTTTCTCATCTGTACTCTGCAGGTTAGCTAGTGTAGCTCTTAGCAACTACTAAAAATGGTTTTTACAATTATAGCAGAAGTGAAATGGTATCCCCCAAATAGGTGGGGGTTTCTGCATTGGAGTGAATTAAACAAAGACACTTATCCTCCATTATATTTCTGAGACCTAATAAAAGCCCAAAAGTTGTAAATTACTTGGTCCTGAACAAATTACTTACCTTTATTCTTCACTTACCTTTTTTATAAGGAATCTGAAAGGCATCTTTTTTTGTTGTCATGTCAAAATGACAATCAGTTTTATGTTCACTTTTTTCTTTTGCTAAGCTCTGTCTGATCAGGTGTGATGATTTTCATATACTTGTGGAAGTTTTATAAATTGTATGAGTGTATAAAAGTATACTGTCAGTGTGCATTAGCTGTTCCTTATGGCCAGAAATTAAGCAAGAGAAAAGTTTGGAAAAGCCAGCTCTGTGTTCAAGGGCTGAGATGTCATAGACCTTCTTAAAACCTTTTATTATAAAGTTTGTAGTAGTTTGGTCTATGCTGACTATGGCCTTTTTGGGAATTGGTAGAGAAGGGGACAGCCCAAGCTGCAATCCAGAATTTATAGTTATTTGAAATTGAGTAGCACCTCTGTTTATTTTATAAATGAATTGTCTTCCTGCCTTCTTTTCAGTGGAGTGTTTTCCATTAACTCATATGAATTAGGGTTCCAGTAGTAGTGCCATGGAATTAGGCTATATACACTTGCTGCAGAGTGAGTGGTTCTTTTAGACCAGACAAGTAAAACTTTACTTCCTCACTATGGTAGCAGATTAATTCAATTAACTCAATTTACTAAGGAAGTATAACAGGAAACTGGTTTACTGCTTAGATTTTACATCAGGAGTTTTTGGCTGGAGGATAGGGGGATTAAAGAAGTTGTGCTGGCATGGTTGAGTTTCCAGTTTGTGCTGCCCTTGGAGAAAGGAACAGGTTCTGTGTGGGGAGAGAGAGAAGTTCTTTCACTTTCCTACAAACTGGTAAAAGGTCTTGTAAGTCAAAAGTCTGTACCTGCAGACTGGCTCTGGAGTATCTGTTCTCACATCCTTAGGTGTGACAAGGCCCTGGAACATATTGAACAGAACATCTCCTGCAGAGGAAGCCATGTAGCAAGGTAATAAAGCATGACTGAAAAGGTTGCTATCATATTAATTCTTTTTAAAAATGTGCAGCTGTAAACAACTTCTGTGTCTGGATTTCTCAGAATGTTATTAAAGCACTTCTAATTCCTGGTCATTATCCTTGGCCAGATTTTTTCTGAGTGCTGAATTTATCTTACACTGTCAGTTTTCATCATAACAAATGGTGTAGATCCTGTATTTGCAGGGAAAATTTGAAATGTGTATTCTTAGGAAATCATTAACAAATAATACACATGGTTTTATTTCTTTTCTAACCTGAGATGGCTGCCTTTGCAAGATTCTTGAACTGAAATTCTCATTTAGTAAATAGGTACATGTAACATTTACCTTTGAGATGGCTGCCTTTGCAAGATTCTTGCGCTGCAATTATCATTTCGTAAATAGGTACATGTAACATTTACCTTAATCTGCCTTAGTTTTGAACATTTTGTTGCAACTTCACCTTCTTGAGTCTGGCTGTGTTGGTGTTATTTCTCAGTTACCTTGCTGTTGGTGCAGTCTAGTCAAAGTCCAGACTAATTTTGATGCAATCTGTTCGTAAGATAATACTAATACAAAAAAAAAATTATTGAAAGTGGTCCCTAGCTTAACATCTGAAAATTTACTAATAAACAGCAGGTAAAATAATCTATAAAATTTGATTTTCAGCAGTGGCCAATCAAGAAAAACAGTGTTCAGAAATATTTTTTTTACTCTTTCTAGAAAGCTACATATGTTGTAAACAAAGTATACATTTCTAATTTTATTTTTCTAGAAGAGCTGCAGGGCAAAATTGATGCCATATCATTTTATGCAACTCTGTAAGCAGAACCTTATGAAATCTATGTCTGCATGTCTCATTTAGACAAAATGAATACATCTGATAGATGTAGTGAGATAAGTGTTTTAAAGGGAATATAAGAGACAGCTATGTTCTTGTGGTATATTTAAATAAAGCCAGGAAAGTGTATTTGTAAGAGCAGCATAGATCCTATTCACCATCTAGAAAATGTAATTGTCTAGCACAGCACTGAATTTCCTTTTCACCAATGTTGCTACTGTGAGCTCCAAGAAAAATTGTAACTCTTCTTCACTTTACTGTTCAAGTTAATCTTGTGGATTTTAAGATATTAAGTAAATGTAGTTATGACTAGTTAAAGGCAAAACCAGTAGAGGATGGTGGCCTGTGATTCTTCAGTGGTTAAATTAAGTTTGTTGGGCCCAGAGTTCTTTATACACATTTCAAAGACCAATGCTGTCACTTATTCTTCAGAAACAGATGAAATAGGGGTCTAAACAAGCCTGCAATTTCCGTAGGGATACTATTTTGACAACTGCCAGTACCAGAAACCATACTTTTAATCAATATTAAAACGAATCCACGGGTGTCTGTCTTAGCACAGAACAGTCTTAGAAGTCTAGCATTGCCTCAGGATGTAAAAAATATAAATAAAGCCTAACTGAATATTTTTATCTTAATGTGGGTTTAGATATTATCCAGAATCATATTTTTTGACAGAGAGAAGATAAGTTTTTTCTACAAATTACTTAAATCAAGTAACATATTAAAGGAAATGATGAATTACTGATAACAAATTAACTTTATTTCCTGCATAACATTGTCTGTTGTAGCATTTCATTTATAATAAATAATGAATAAATAAATAAATAAATAAATAAATAAATAAATAAATATTTCCATGTTTCAACTCTTTTTGCTTTTAAAACTTTGATTTCAGTAGGTTTTGGACTTTGTCCCAAATGCAGCCTCAAGACACCCATAGAAATGAATCACCAGCTGTGAGCTAAAGCAATACAGGAAGTGACATGATTATCAGTTACTGTCTTAGATTCAAATGTCTTGTCTCCTTTTGGTCTGGCTGTGGTAAACCAGTATCATATTGTGCTGCTGTAGTTCTGCAGCCATGAGCATCTTTTACAACATGTAAGAGAAATGACACCACCACATATCCTAATTGTTGGAACAATGCACTGCCCTCCTGTGGGTTGTCATTATTTCTTCATAACAGCTCTGCCAGACATGTAATCATCATGCTCAGCCACTACTTCTCATCCAAGATTTAGAGTGTGTCAGCTCAACATTTTCCACTTCTCTCTTCCTTCTCCACTTCTCCTGTCACTGTTGAGGCAGGATGGGAATGAAAGAACTCCATTTCAGAAGGCAAGAAGAAAACTGATTTATTTCAAATACACCGCTCTATTTATAGGGAACATCGTGCAGACCAATTTCATTGGTCTTAAAGTAAAAACATCTCACACCATTGGTGTGCAGTGAATGACGCACGGTGGCAGAACATATCTATAAACAATGTGAACAACAAGAGAGATAGTGAATTATTTACATTCCTTTGAAACTCTCTCCCAGGCCTAGCTTGGTAGAAACCTCTCCTTTTCTCTCTGACTGAACTGAAAATATCCATATTCTCCCAACACTGCACTTTAGAAGAAAAACTAGAAATCTTTTGGTGTAAGTGTAATGTGATTTGTCTTTGCACAGTAAATATGAGTGATATGAGGTGTTTGTATCAACACTTCTTGTTTCTAAGTTTTGATGTGTCAGCCTGCATCACTGATTCATTAAGCTCTCTCCCAGTTTCCTACTCTCACAGGATTTCTTATGGCCTCCTAAATCATTCAGATAATGATGACCTTGAATTGAAATGATGAACACAGATTTCTTTTTAACTCATTGTAACTTAAATTAGCTGTGTTGTCTGAAAAGCAAGAACCTTTCCTTATTTCCTTCTTTCTTGTGTGTCTGTGTCAGTTCAATTAATGTATTGGCTAAAGATGTATCAAAATTAATTTTAAAGGTATCTTACTTATGACTATCTTTCACAGAATCACAAGGTTGGAAGAGACCTTCAAGACTGTTGAGTTCAACCCATGCCCAAACATCTCAACTAAACCATGGCACCGAGTGCCATATCCAGCTTTTTTAAACACAACCAGGGATGGTGACTTTACCACCTCCCCGGGCAGACAATTCCAGTACTTTATCACCCTTTTGGTAAAAAACTTCTTCCTAATATCCAACCTGTATTTCCCTTGGTGCAGCTTGAGACTGTGTCCTCTCGTTCTGTCAGTTGCTGCCTGGTGAAAGAGACCAAACCCCACCTGACTACGACCACCCTTCAGGGAGTTATAGAGAGTGATAAAGTCACCTCTGAGTCTCCTTTTCTCCAGGCTAAACAACCCCAGCTCCCTCAGTCATTCCTCACAGGGTTTGTGTTCCAAGCCCCTCACCAGTCTTGTTCCCTCCCCTGGACACGCTCAAGCGTCTCAAGGTCCTTCCCAAACTGAGGGGCCAGAAATGGACACAGCACTCAAGGTGTGGCCTCACCAGTGCCAAGTGCAGGGAAAGAATGACCTCCCTGGTCCTGCTGGCCACACTGCTCCTGATACAGGCCAGGATGCAATAAGATCCAAACATTTCAAGATATGAGGATTTCTTATTTTCAATGTTGCATTCATCTAGACTTAGCGTAGAGAAGATTTTGATGTTAGAATTTAAGACAGTTGAGTTTTATGTTCTTGTGCCACTTGCTTAAGAAGGCAATTTATTCCATTATAATCAATTGCAGTACTGAAATCCAAGACTGTCAAGTAAACAAAGTAAATTCCTTTTTAGGAAATGTCTAATAGGAATTTAGGGGGATGAAGAGATTAATTTTCTTCAGAGAAACTGAGAAGACCAGCAGAAAAATCCCCTTGCCAGTAATAACTCATAGCAGTTCTTCAGAGTAGACCAATTTGTTGGATTTTTTTGTTGTTTGTTTTGAAGGGGAGGATGTTTTAGAGGACTGGAACTATTTCTTAGACTATTCAGTGCAACAAGAGTATGTACAGTTTGTACTTACTGTGGCCAGGTGATTGCAGTAATGAGTGACTGAAAACTGAGTTTTGGAAGCATTTGTTTTAGCTGATATTTTTCAGCTTAGTTGATAAATGGAATAACAATATCTTTAATAATAAATAGATAAAATATATTTTTAGTACTTTAAGTTCTTGGCAGCCCCACAGCTGTTAGGCTGATGAAAACCAGAACATTCAGATTAAAATTTCTGTATTTAAATCTGCCAGTGTTTGAACTTTACTGTATATTTTTGATGACTTGGGAGGTTTGCTTACTAATTTGGAACTTTGCCTAATGTTTTTGTTAAAATAGAACTTTCTATCTTATAATTAATCTCCTTGTTCTGTATCTTCATACAATAAAAGTGCAGAACAAATGAGTACTTGAAATGCTAGATGTATAATGAATAGTTGGGGTTTAAACATAACTATTTTCCTGACAAGGACATGGTACTGCTATAACAAATTGGCTGTCTTACGTTATTCTTCTGCCAGGTTCCCTTTTATTTTTTTTTTAATAGATTATCCAATAAGAAACTGCAGATAGTCATGACTTTTATAGCAGCATGAAATGAACTAGTTCATTTCCAAAACCAAGTGAATCTACTTTATTAATTGTTTATTTAAAATTCAAATTCACTGGTCTTATCTCCAGTGGAAAGAGATAAGTGAGAACTTGCATGCAGTGGGAATAAATGAGTTTTTGTTATTGATTTATGAATAGAATATCCAGGGGAAAAAAAAGAATATAGTCAATCTACTCATGCAGAGTGCCATCTTCCTTTCTTAATGAACCCAACCAATTAATTTAGTCAAGGATGCAGAACTGTATAAAGCCTAATACATAGGTAATAGACTAGGTTTCAAGTTCAAGATGGCCTGTGCTTCTCAAAAAGATATTGTGGATTGAGTGAGAGGTTTAGACAAGCCCTGCCTTAGGCTCAGATTTTGGCAGCAGCTCTACTTAGGTAATGTGCACCCAACTCACTCTGGCTCCAAAGTTCTCAAGAATGGCTGATCAGATTATAAAATTAGGTTTCTGTGGGATGTCGTGTGGTTGTAGGACTTTCACAATACATCTAGGTAGATGCATATGCACAATCCAGTTCAGAACCTTATTGAAGAAAACTGATGATCGGGGGGTTGACATATCCACTATTGACTTATATTTTTTTCAGTCAAAGCTTTCTATTTCTGAAACTACTCAATGGCTGTCTCATAAATTTGATCCCAAAATAAGATGTGATATTTTTGGTATGGTGCCGCTCCTTGTCTACTTGACTGTGCAGTGTGCTATGGAAACATGATGCCATGTTAAATGCTAGGCTGTGCTTCAGGTAGATGAATTCCATCTTCTGTAAGCGCATTTGTGCAAATTATATTTTCTTGTGTGAATCTTAGTGTCACAGATTCATAGTTTTCTTTTCAAAGCCTTGTAATTTAATTTGTTGCATGTTCTGATGTTATTTGATTGCACTTTTCCTGTTAGAATCATTAACTGTAGTAAAGGGCTGTGACATGACTTTATTAGGTGTCTGAGAAAAAGGCCTAAGTACAGAGGTCATATTACATCATCTTACAGAGGTCAAAGCACTGCTATGTATTGAATAGACATACTTACTCAAGAAAACTTAGACAAGTGAAGAATAATGTTAAATAGTAGTTCCCAGCAAAAATCAGGGATTTGCCAAAGCAACTGCTCTGTCAAATGTCTTTGAAGAAGGCTTTTCTTCTCAAACTAAATGTGATTAAAAAAAATTCTTAAAAGAAAACCTCTTCACAAGTTACAGTACAAATATCATGGAGCCACACTGCTATTTACAAAACATCTTCTGTAATTGGAAGCCAGTTGTCTTGTCTAAATCAGGTCTTTAGTAACTTATGCAATTGACCAGGATTATATGTGGCTGAAAACTTCTTTGTTATGACATTTTTAAAATTTCTAAACCTAATATACTGGAAGGCAGCCCCATGGAAGTAGAAGGGAGACTATCACTGCTTCAGAATTTGAACTTAAAATGTATTTTAACTGAATTTTACTGTGTTGCATAGAAAGCATGACAGACCAAAATGCAGAATAGTAATAACTATTTCTACCTTAATTACAGCTAGATTATCTTTTACCTATACCTAGGGTACCTTTTACTGTTGGAAGTTGTGTCAGGGGAGTTGTGTTTAGATACTGGAACAAGGTTCTTCACCCAGAGGGTGTTTGGCACTAGAACAGGCTCCCCAGAAAAGCGGTCACAGCACCAAGCCTGACAGAGTACAAGAAGCATTTGGACAAAGCTCTTGGATACATGCTGTGGAGCTGTTTTATGCAAGACCAGGAGTTGGGCTCAATGGTCCTTGTGGGCCCCTTCAGCATGTTCTGTGATTTTGTGATTCTGTGATAAGAGAGATTTCTCTGTATTATACTCATGCCTGTCCATTTAGCTCCATTTTGATACCCTAAACGACACACTAAATTATACTATTTGCTATGGATGATAATAAGATCATTGTGAGATTATAACATGAGATTCTAAAGGGACAGTCTGCATATTAGAGCTGAAGAAATGGGGGTAAATGTAATTTTTTGTTTACTTTGTGTTTTAACAGTTCTAATGGTACTATTTTCCATCAATATCTTCTACTAGAAGGTGGACAGAGATAATTTTTTGAAGGCTGTTGGAAAACCAAATGGCTATGATATCTTGCTTGGACCACATATTACATGCAGGTGCAAGATTTAGAGAGATTTCCTGTACTGACAATTGTCCAATCCTTTAAAAAATTAGTTCAGAGGGAGATTAGTGAAAATGTCTGCAGTCTTTAAGAAAGACATTTCTGTTTCTCCTGTAACACTATAATTTGATAGTCATGAAAAGACTATTCAAGGAAAAAAAAAGGAAAAAAACCAAATAATTTTGGTCCATGAAAACAAGTTGTGCCAATACCTCAAGATAATAAATTACACCTGACCCTAGAAATGGCTGTGGCAGAGAAGAAGGTCAAATGTGAAAAAGGTCCAAATAATCTGAACAAACTGAAAAAGCTCCATATGTGATAAAATTGACAAATATTATCAGGATAAATAAAGCTATTTAACATGTGGGACAGGGGGAAGTGTCTTTTGGTAACAGATGTCCTTCTGAATGAATATCCTGCATTGCCTTTTGTATGATGTAGTGAGTTAAAGTTTATCAGAGAGAAAAATTCAGCTGAAATTCCAGACAGAAATTCAGAATGTGAACCCATTCACTTTTGCTGATGTTTTGGATTTTTTAGTTCAATTTTATTTTAGCAGTACATCAAGGCTTCACTTAGACTGCTATTGCTGATGTACAAATTCCTCTTCAAAACCCTTCTTTTATTACCAGAAGCTTCTATTATATCTTCTCTACTTGACTTCGAGTATATTTTGTGATGTTAAAAGTAGGGAATTGGAGCTGGAATAATTATTTTGGTTAAAAAACAGATTATGGACTTCAATCAGTTAAACAGAATCCCAAAATTTATTTTCCTGCTGTAAGAAACCATTATACAATTATCCAATATTCATACCCCATAACATTATGAGGCTTATTACTACATATTATTTTACATCACCAGATATGCAGTTATTTGCATATCAAAAGAATGAACTGGACAGACGGAAGAAGTAGCTTTCCAATCAACACATAGAAGACTGAAGCTTGTGTTTTACATTAAGTTCAAATATTCTTGACTTATAGTCAAATTCTAAGACCACAGTGCTCTGCCACAATATTGTTCTATTTAAATCTCCTTTTCTGTGTTAGATCATTCTTGTATCCTTCTCTGCTTTTCAAAGGTGAAGCTAGCTGTACTTTGGTTAGTGCTTTTCTCAATCTCACCTTTTTTTGTTTTCTCTTAAGCACCAAAGAAAATTCTCTTGCTGAATATTAGTTCATTTTTATTTGCTTTTCTATAAAAATACATTTTCAGATTCATTTTCTGTGCTTGAGTTCAAGCTGTGGATACAGTATTTTCTCACCTGTGAGCTGACAAGGTTGTTGATTTTTGAGTGTTATGTTCTTCCGTACATTTCATATGTGGTTTTTAATTCTGATTTATGACAAATACACGCGGTCAACTGAGACCTTTAAACAACCTAAACCAGACAATATTAAGCTAAAAACATTCAATTTCCTGTTTATTTTCTTTTGAATTATTAGTCATATTTCTTTAACATAATTCTTAACAGTGTATTTTTTTATCTCGTTTTGTATTCTGAACAGTAAAAGAGTAAGATCTAATAGCATTATTACCTTATTGGTCAAACTACCATCTTTTGGTAGTAAGTATATAAGTTTTGGCATAAACAGAAGAAAATGAAATATGAATCAGCAGTTAAAATCTCTCTTTTTGAAAATGAGAGAAAGCAAAATTTTAGAAGGCTCCTTGCTTTCTTTTTACCTCTAACATTTTAAGCTGTAGAGCTTGATGTTTGTTTAGTAATATTTTATATGCATATATATATATATAAAGCCAGAATTTTTACTTAAAATTATATAAAATTGGCAAGTAAGTTTTTAAGTTTTAGATGAGTCTGTAAGTTCAAATAGTTTTGGGGGCACTGTGTTCATATAGAAGTACACTGTGAGGAAGATGAACTCATCTTGAAATGCCTGTATCTCTGATATATTTGCTTTACTGTCCCGTAGGCCTTTGGATAGCACCTGAATTCCCTCCAATTATATAAATAATTTGAAACATCTTGTGCTTGATTAGAAGCCCATAAAAATCAATTTCCACATCAGAATATATTATTTATGTCTGCCCTTCTTTTCTCCTCTTTCTCTTTCCAGTAATTGAGTAACCACAGACATTTTGGAACAAGAGATTGAGATGCCATTTTACATATACTAAATTATGTATATAGAGATCCTACAGACATACTGTAGGACTTCCTAGCATTCCTTGAACCAGACCGCACCTTGGTCTTCTCAGGCATTGAAAATGTCATTAGTCATAACAAAATAAAAAAAAAAAAATGTTTAGTATATCATTCAGTTCAATTTTGTCTTTTTGCCTCCCCTCCCCTCCCCTCCCCTCCCCTCCCCTCCCCTCCCCTCCCCTCCCCTCCCCTCCCCTCCCCTCCCCTCCCCTCCCTTCCCCTCCCCTCCCCTCCCCTCCCTTTCCCTGCCCTTCCCTGCCCTTCCCTTCCCTGCCCTTTAATTTCTTTTTGTGAGTCTGGAAACAGAAACTCATTAAACAAAACAAAATAAAAAAAACTGAGTGAAAGGGGAAGGAGAAAAGGTATTTACCTGGACTTTTCCACTGTGCTTAGCTAGAGTCACAAAAAATCTGAATTATCCAAATGTAAGGTATGGAGATGATGACTGGACAGATAGGTGTAAGACTTTCTTCCTTTTTACAAAAAGAGGACTAAGTAGAGAATTCCTGGAAATTTGTATGTTGTGTCTGCCCTAGATCACTGAATTAAATTTACCTGACTATACAACCCCCGCATCACATCCAGTGTTTGTTACACTTCTACAGAAATGCTGGTACCTATTACATTTTCTACAAAATCCAAAGAGCCTTTTAATTTTTTGGCAGGTCATTTACACAAGTGTCTGTTGGAACATCTTTTATGGTTGTAGAACAGTTTAAAAAAAAAAAAAATGTTTTCTTTAACCATTCTGCCATAGGTCTTCCATCTTCATCTTTGCAGACTCCTTTTTTCTGCTGCACTAGAGAACTGCTAAAGTACAGTTTAATATTAGTTATTTAATTAATTTATTTAAACCATTATGGATATAATTTAACTGGTTAGTCAGACATGTATGGGCTGTTTGGCCTTGCTATAATGCCATGTTTACGCATAAGGTAAACATGTAAAAGTTTATGTGATTTCCATCTTGATTTCTTAGCTAAACTAAAAAAACTAGCAAAGATGTCAGTCTTAAGAAGACAGCATAGCAGACAACACTACAACCCAGTTTGGAGAAGTTAGGCATTTTTAATAATTCACCAGTTTGGAGCCATAACTCTTTTCTAGAAGACCAAAATTAAAGAGCTTTTGCACTCTTCATTTGGGTTTGTAAGAGGAAAGTTGTATGACAACTTTCTTTTCTTGCTGTAAACTCTGAATAGATATCCCTAATATTTACTGATTTACACAAGACTACCGGATTTTCTACCTCTCTTCCATGAATTTTTCAGTACTTTATCATTTGTTATTCTAAGTGAAAGAGAAAAAAGAAAGAAGAGAAAAAACATGTGAACATGTGTTCAATCAGAATAGATACTATTTTACATTAAGCCTATTTGCACCTTTCTTTTTAAAAATTAGTACGTGTGCAATTTGCTTAATAAATCATGATGAAAGATTTGTGAAAACTTACTTACTAAGGATTAGTGCAATTAAACCAAAAAAACTGTATCTGAAATCAATGTCAATTAATATTTTTCAAATTTATAGTGAACATTCTAAAGAAGTACTTTGAATCATAGAAATTGATATAAATATTGAGTAGTAATATATGTCAAGGCCAGCTTGATACATATCTTAAGTTTTTTAGATTAAAATACTAAAATACCTGAACTGAATTCTCATTCATAAATAGTAAAGAAAAATTAACAACAGGTATTTTTAGAATAATTTCTGAAATTGTATTTTCTAAATAAGATTGTAATGTCACGATGAGAGCAACAGAATATTAAAAAGAGTAGGCAATAATTGTCCAGATTATCTAAGAAGTTTCCAAAACACTTGTAGTTAATTTAATTTCCAAATATTTTACTGAATTTTTCAGAAAACATTTCTCCAAGATGTTATATACCAAGTGTGGTGTATCTCACAGTACTTAAAAAGGGTATCTGGAGCTGCTTTTCTTAAGTATGGATAAATTTGTTTTGTTTAAATGAGGAGCTCCCTATTTTGGCTATTATGAGACTATTAGTATACTAGGATAGAATTTGTCTTATGGTATTTCCTTTTATGCCTGGTAACTTTATGGGAATTACTAAGGTCAGTTATGTAATCATTTTAACAGCATGAAAAATTAATTTGGACAGACTTAGAAGCATATCAAAGTCTCTAAAGATTGATGTCATTAGAAAAGCTGTACATGCTCAAAACATTAGGCAAATCTAATCTTTTCCTGTGTTGTAGTTTAACCCTGCTCAGCTGTTTGGTCAATGTCCCCCAGTGGATGGAGAAGAGAATTGGAAGGGTAAAAGATAGAAAACTCATGAGATGAAGACAGTTTAATAGGGAAAGCAAAAGCTGCACACACAAACAAAGCAAAACAAAGGAATTAATTTACTGCTTCCCATGTCAGTCAGGTGTTCAGCCAGCTCGAGGAGAGCAGGGCCCATCACAGCTAATGGTGACAAATGGGAAGACAAATACAATCCAAACATCCCCCACTTCATTCTTCTTCTCTTAGCTTTATATGCTAAGTATGATGCCATATGGACTGGGATATCCCTTTGGTCAGTTTGGGTCACCAGTCCTGGCTGTATCTTCTCTCACTTGTGTGCCCCAGCCTCCTGACTGGTGTCGCTGTTTGAGAGGCAGAATAGACCTTGATGCTATGTAAACAGTGCTCAGCAATAATGGAAACATCTCTATGTCATTAATACTATTTTGGTCACAAATCCAAAACACATCACTGCAGGGACTGTTGTAAAATTAACTATATCCCAGCCAAATCCAGTATATTGTGTTATTGAAAACGTACACATCACAAGATGCATTCTTTTCCTCTCTAATTTACTAATTTCTCTCTATCAATTTGAAGTTTCTCATATAATAGTTGAAAGAAGTATTAAAATATTTTTAATGTGTACATGGCTATTTCTGCATCATATTGCATTGTCTTGAAGTGAAGTTCATGGATGATAAAAATTCCAATTCATCTTTGACACAAGGTTACAATGTCATATGGATCCTCAAGCTGATTGATGTTATGTGGCAAAATGTGTTCTGTTTCTGAGAGAGGACATAGAAATTAAGGTAGAATTAAGATCTAAAAAGATATCTTTTAAACAATATTCACTCATTTACACCCTTTTAAAACAGAAGTCAATTTCCTAAATACTGTATATGAGGATGCAGCAGACATTTGTAACTTTTTTTTGCATGCCTAATCTATGAAAGGAACATTCTAAGCAAAAATGGGATTCTTGCTGTGTTCGCAAATGCAATCAAAGTCTGTCCTGCATAATTCAGTTTTCTCCTTTTGGGTCATAATTCTACAAAACATATCAAATGTCATCTGACTATTTATACGCAGAAAAAGAAAATGGACCAGCGTGTATGTTTCTTCTTTCAGACCAGTGGATTTGGCTGTTTATTAGCAGTATTCATCAATGTCAGCATTTCTGAATTAATGAATTCTGCCTATTCCAGATAAGTGGTTATCTGTTATTCTAGTAATAGTTTTTCAGATTCCCATGAAAGGGAATATCTAAAATACTGCATTATGGAACAAAACCCACTTATTTTCAATATTGTCAAAAAGTAGAATTCAATATTAAAATAACCTTAGGAATTCACTCCCCAATAATGTAGATTGGTAAGGTTCTTTGAGATAAAGACATGAAAATTAAAAGAAAGAAGTCTGAAAACTCAGTTGCTAATTTACATAGAAATCGTAGATTAAGAGATGATGTGGATTTTAAAAGACCGACTGTGCATGCATTTTCCTGAATAAACCTGAATAAAATATTAAGGCCTTTAAGATGTGATTCACTGAAAAGCTCAGCTTTATTCCTATACTCTTTTCCACACAAAAACAATTTGGAAAATGTTAAATTTAGTTGAGTAACATTTATATTAACATGCAGTACTAGCCTCATCTTGTAGTTAAAAAATTGTCATGTCACTAGACTGCTGGAATACTCTCATTTAGAGAAACATATCCTGGTGAGGTATATGTAAGCTGCTGTTCAGAAATCCAAGTAGCAAAGCATGAGCTGACATCAGCACAGACAATTAAGAATCACAACAGAAGGGTGGAGTTGTTTGTTTTTCTTATGCAAGAAGAAAACTTGCATAAGAAAATTTTGTTTCTTATTTTCTTATGTATTGTTTGTCCTTCTCGTTCTCTAAATAGCTACCTGCAGGTGTTGGTTACAGCCTCTGCTATTTTCTACAAAGAAGAAAATATATGTGGAATATCAGTAATGGATGGTGGTGGAATAGAGTAATGCATATGGAAATGCAAAGGTTAATTAACCTGCTTGTGGTATTAAGGCAGAATTGTTTGTTGGAGGGAGAATAGGAGGAAGGAGTAGGAATGGAGAGGAGCTGAAGAGGCTTTTTGCCTATTGAAGGACTGAGCCTGTGCTCAGGGTGTGAATGAAACGTAGTGTTACTGGGCTGGTAACAGCAGAGATAGAATGAGCTAACGAGTGTTGTTAGATTGAAGTACCTTTAAACCAAGCTTAGGAGTCTGATCTGTTCATTCAGAACGATTGTTATTTTTTATAGAACTGTGTTGCATTTTTCTTCCTGTAATTCTGGAAAGCTTCTGTTGGGATTTGTTAGGATCATTTTAAGTTCTGCTCTCAGAACCTATCTTTTTTCCTGTACCAAATTAGAAGCAGTGAAACTACTTTTACGTGAATCACAATGACTTAAAATTGAGCAGAATGTTTTTTCCATTAATTCAACACTGGCAGACTAGCTGTGTATTTCAGTATTTTTTGAGACTAATTTTGAAAGAAGTTTTGCTTATTTGCATGTATATATTCTGGGTTTTGATAGCCTCTCTCTTGCTAGCTATTACATCATACGTATATTGTCAGCAGTCTCTGCAGCTGAAATCTCTGATGACAAACAGCAGGGATTTCTCTGATGTTTATATGTCTTAGTAGTATAATTACGTGGAGTAGAATTCAGCTTTAAATTAAGAACTCCAGAACTGCCTTTGCTATGTTTTTACTCTCACAAATATTCCACAGAATCATGCCTAGCATACATGTTACTGAAACTTCAGTAATGGTTGTGGTAGAATTGGAGGTACATGGTGATCAAGGATGTTGTAACATTGCAGGCAGATTTTTTTCATAAATTATTTGAGTAGTGAAAAAACTTGTATTGGAGAAACAAAAGAAGACAGTTTTCCTTAAACTAATGCATATTAATGAGAAATGTGATTTGTGGCCTGCACTTTGTTTATAAACATTGCAGGGTCTTTCAATATTGATCTCTTGAGGTTGTAGCTGTTGGCCATTCCTGTTCATTAATCTCATCCTATCTGAGAAAGCCCTGTTGATATGGGAGGAAACTTACTGTTGGCTGTAACACAAGTTAAATCCATGCTCTGGAAATTAACCTGGCTGTGATATGGAAATTCCTACTTAAAACAGCATTCCCTCTGTAATGGATCGAGCATGAACCAGTGATAAATAGTACATGTCATTGGCATGCTTTCACTGCTAGGGAGAGTGTGAAGAAGCACTGATGATCCTCTGGGGTTGACACAGTGTTGCCCTGATGGCAGCAGCGTTTGCTGGGCACCCAACCACCCTCTGCTGAGCAGATGGGGAGCAATGGGTATGCAGGGATATAAATCAGAAAATGGAACATGCTGAGGGAAGAACCCTCAGTCAGGCTGGAGAAAGGTTTGAGAAGTTGGGGAAATCTTCAGTGTGCTACTCCTGGAGGACTGATGTCCATTGCTTACACAGGGACACATACCTCTGCATATCTTCCAAAGCTGTTAACTCTTTCCTGGAGTTCAAATTCTCTCCAAAATCAGGCATTTTCCCCCCTATTTGTCTTTTTTTTTTTTTTTCCTCTTTTGTTTATTTTGGTATGTGGAAGTATAAGATCAATGAGATGTCATGGTGCTCTTACTTTCACATTTCATGCATCCAGTCCTCTACAAATTCCTTTTTCTTGGATTAATGGTTTTTTTCCCTAAAAATTGTGTGTTTAGATTTATTTAGTGTAACCTCTCTTCCTGTCTGCATAAAAAGAACCTAAGGATCTTGATCAAATACATAACTGGTTTATGTTAGGGTCTCTGTTTTAGATGGCATTTATCCAAACATTGTAATGCTAAAGTCTATAAACCTGACAGTAACACAGCTTGGCCACGTCCTTCATACAGGTAATGTCAATAACTTCTACCTGTGACTGGAGCTTCGTTAGTTCTAATGTATGCACTTACAATTCTTTGAAAAGAGGTAAAAAAAAAAAAATAAAAAAGTGCCTTTTTGAGATATAAAAAGAAAGATAATGACAAAAAACCCACCCCACCTTGTTCTTCCACAAGTACAGAAAAGGAAAACATGTAATCCTTATATAAATATCTTATATTCTGAAAAAAGGGGCCAATGAAGTTGAAAGCATGAGCAGCTGATCCTTTTTTTTTCCTTAAGTAATAAACTACATCTTTTACACTCAAGTTTTTATTAAATAATAATTATTTGCTTCATCCAAGAAAAAGCCCTTCCCAAACTCCCTTTTTAGGTCTGACTTATGAATTTATAAATATTATAATTCCCTGCTAACCCTTAAAGTGCATAGGATCTTTTAATATACCATAGATATTTTGCTAATTTCCTTGATTTTATTAAGTATTTCTGTTTTCACTAATCAGATAGAAATTCTCATTATAGATAGATCTTGAATATGATATGGTGAATTGAAATTAAGAGTTACAGTGTATTTATACAAAGATGGTAGAAACAGAATCATCACAGAATGATGAAAGGGACCTTGAAGATCACATCTAGTTCCAACCCTCCAGCCATGGACAGGGATGCCATCAACTATATCAGCTTAATCAAAG
Organism: Vidua macroura; assembly: GCF_024509145.1. Lineage (NCBI taxonomy): Eukaryota > Metazoa > Chordata > Aves > Passeriformes > Viduidae > Vidua > Vidua macroura. The sequence continues at coordinate 92,677,863 of NC_071573.1, forward strand.
CCCCATCCAACCTGGCCTTGAACTGTTCCAGAGGTGGGGCATCCACAGCTCCTCTGGGCAGCCTGTTGCAGTGCCTTTGAGCAAAGAATTTTGAATTTAATGTAATCTAAAGTTTCTCCTCTCTTAGTTTAAAAATATTCCCCATTGTCCATGTGAAAAGTCTCTCTATTTTATAATCCCCCTTTCAGTACTGAAAGGGCGCAGTGAGGGCTCCCTGGAGCATTTTCCTCTCCATGCTGAACAAATCCGGTTCTTTCACAGATGCTCCAGCCCTTTGATCACCTTCGGGACTGCCTCTGGATGTACTCTTAACAGAGTCATGTCTTTCTTCTGCTGGGATCCCAGAGCTGGATACAGTGCTCCGGTGTGGTCTCATGAGGGCATGAGGGCTGAGTACAGTGGGATAATCACTTGCATTGACTTCCTGGAATGTTACTTTCGATGCAGCCTGGAATGTATTTGGTTTTCTGGGCTGCAAGTGCACATTGGGACATAATGTCCAGCTTTTCTTCAAGAAGAACATCCAAGTCCTTGTCCTCTCAATGAGTTCTTCTCCCAGTCTTTACTCATGTCTGAGACTTCCCTGACTCAGGTAGAGGACCTTGCATTTGTACTTGTTCCCATGGGCCCAATTCTCAAATTTGTCCAGGTCCCTCCAGGTAAAATCCTGTCCTTCAGTATTTTCAACTGCACTGCTCAGCTTTATATCATCTGCAGACTTTCCAAGGGTGCACTTGATCTCACTGTGTCATTGATCAAGATGTTAAAGGAAACAGTTCCCAAGGTAGAGCATCATATATATTAATTTTATGGCATCTTTTTACACTTGCTGATCCATATTTAGAAAACCGAAAATATCTAAGATTGAAATTCTGGGCTACTGATACAAAATATCCTTATAAAAGAATTAATTAATGCTTACCATAATTCGTCTGCTAGGGAACAAAAAGATTTTTTACAATCCCTTTCTGTATCTTCAATCGGTATCAGCACAATTTCTTTTACGACTTAGAAATGTAGAAAAAAAAATCATAGTTTATATTACTAAATTTGAAAATACTATAAGATTATTTGTGCTCCTTCCATATGGAATCTTAAGTCTACATGAATTTATGTATGAATTCAGACAAAAGCTCCATTTAAGCTAAAACCATGTCCTAACAACTGACAATAGAAACAGCTTTACCGCCTTTATGAGTGGCTTGCATGTAGACAGTTTATGTTTAACAGACATTGTCAGAGCTCTCTCATAAATTATTCTGTTCTGAGTGTTTATTGTTCAACAATGTATGTATAAAGCATGCTATTATATGAAAAGTATTTCCACCATAAAATTGTGTGTCATGTGAAAAATATGACACACAATAAATATATCACACCTCTTAAATATATCCCCAGTAAAATTCTGAATGAATTGTTTCATCAGCCTTCTTTAGGTTAACTGAAGCTGACATGAATTTTCATTTAGCATTTAATAACATCTACATGGAATCTACAATTTAGCATGGGATGAGGTTTCTTCCACCTGAAAGAGACAGACATAGCAAGTTTGTTGTGGCACTTCAAAGAGATAGCAGTTATTTATAATCATGGATAAGTAATTGCCCAATAGGATACTCAAGTGGCATAATGTGTATCTTAAGGAATAGATAAAAGAATACTTAAGAATCACTTCAGCTTAAATGTAGGAGGAATATTTGGCAGTGAAACGTGTCCTGAAGGCCATCTAACATCACAGGATTTTTTATAATATTTTTAAATTTCATCTGTCTAGTTAATAGCTTCTGCAATATGTGAAGCCAAAAGCTACCCAGGCAAGTCTCCTTAACGCACTTCTTTATTGGGAAGATTGAGACTTTCTTACCCATTAGCTACAATTCTTGATGCAAATGTACAGAAGAAGGGGAAAACACCACCATCTTTTCAGTGAATCCCATTGGAATGAAGTTTTTAGTGTAATTCTGGTAGAAATAAAGCACAGAAACACCTTGAATCTCTGCTGATTTCTGGTGAGCATAGCCAGTGTCAGTCTTTATGCCTAAAATTAGTATGAAATCAATAGGAAGACAAATGTGGCAAAATTGGTTCAGAAATGCGTAACAGCACACACTGAAAACAATACCTTTAAAAAAATTGAGAAAGGTACACAGAATCTCTGTCCTCTCTTTGATAAATACATATGATAATTTGCTGCATTTTAAATACTGTGGTTCTATCAAGATTCTAGAAATCAAAAATTGGACTTTTTCATTGGTTTTTCTCCATTAAAACATTATTTATTCATTTGTAGAAAACCAACAGGGAACCATAGAGTCATGGAATACCAGGTTGGAAAGAACCTCAAGAATCATCTGGTACAACCTTTCTTGGTAAGAAGCACAGTCTAGACAAAATGGCCCAACACCCTCTCCAGCTGAATCTTAAAACTGTCCCACACTGGGGATCCACCACCCCCAATCTCCATTGGGGAGATTATGCCAATGGCTGATTATTCTCATTGTGAAAAACCTTAGCTATTCAGATACTGTCTTCAGTGAAGATGTCTGATCTTCTGGGAGTGTACACTAATGCTCCTTTTGGTGTTAGGGCAAGAGATGAAAATCTAAGCACTCTACAGACTCTATAGGCATTATAGTCAGGGATTTTTTGAATGCTTTAAATTGAATTGCCTTGCCTTTATACTGGCATGCTTCAATCCTTTTCCGGGCTGCAGTAGTTCATTACACTTTAATAAAATTTCATCTTAAAGAAAACTCCTTATATCTATATATAAAGTTGATTTTTTGGTTATTATTGTTGCTGCAGACAATTTGTTTGCAAGAATGGTTGTGGCAGTCAGACTGAAAATTCTTGGTCACTCTGAGGGTGGCCAAGGAAGGAAGGAAGGAAGGAAGGAAGGAAGGAAGGAAGGAAGGATTTTTCTGTGGAATACTTTTCTCCTCAGAACAATTTGAAACCTCAATATTTTTATTTCACAGCTGTTTCCAGGTTTGTCACTCTTGTTGTTCCTTCCTCTTCCACTAAAGATACCTGAGGGGTCTTTTGGGTTACTAATGACCCAGTGAGGGGAAAGAGTAAAGCACTGATAGCTGTAGTTAAGCTATGGCATTAGAATCATAGTTTAGATTGGAGAAGACTTCTGAGATCAAGTCCAGCCTTCAACCCAGCACTGCCAAGTCTACCACTAAAATATGCCACTTAGTTTCACAGCTATGCACCTTTTAAATACCTCCAGGGATGGTGACTCCATCACTTCCCTGGGCAGTCTGTTCAAGTCCTTGACAGTCCCCTTTCAGGGAAGAAATTTTCCCGACTATCCAATTCAAACCTCCCCTGGCACAACTTAAGGCCATTTCTGCTTGTCCTGTCACTTTTTACCTAGAAAAAGAGACTGACCCCCATGCAGCTACATCCTCCTTTCAGGTAGTTGTAGAGAGGGATAAGGATCTTCCTGAGCCTCCTTTTCTCCAGGCTAAACAAGCCCAGCTCCCTGAGCTGCTCCTCATCAGGTTTGTGTTACAAAACCTTCACCAGCCTTATTGCCCTTTTCTGGAATCCCTCCAGCACTTCAATGTCTTTTTCAGTGAGAGGCCCAGAACTGAACACAGGATTTGAGGTGCAGCCTCAGAAGTGTCAAGTTCAGAGGGGCAATCACTGCCTTTGTCTTGCTGGGGTTCCTCCATTAAGTTCCTCAATTAAGTCTTGATAAATGCATGCAACTTGTTTTGGCTAAATCAGTTTAACCAATTAAGTCAATTTAAAATAACAACAAAGGTGAGAAAATGAAGACTAACCTGGATTTGCCACAGTGGGTACACTTGCATGAGCTGCCAAGTGAACTACTACTCTAATTACCTTGTTTTCAGTGCTTTTTTTACTTAGCCTAAGTAATTAGCCTAACTAATTAGGCTAGTGAGCATTAGCTTTTAAGAGCATGTTTTGTTTTTTTTTTTTTCCTTTTTTTTTTCCCACCATTGCTAGGTCTTTGGAGCCAGCCAAAGCAGAGCTACATAAAGGATATTATATTTGTGTATTTTTAATTGGTAAGACTTAGTATTGTTGAACATACCATGCGCAGAATTATAAATTTGTGGTAATTAGTTAATTACTTTCATTGATAAACTGAAACAACCTGTAACTGTAGGAGAGAAACCTCCATAACCCTATCGAATGTTTTGTTGATTTGTTTTCAAGATGACATGTTGAGCTTTCTATGGATAGCTAATACACATTACACAGCTTCCACTGGATCAAAATGGGCTTACTTCACTATTCTCCAACAAGAACAGGAGTAGAGCACGAAGCAATTGAAAAAGCATGAACAGGGCATGCAAATTATTTATTAATATAACTTTTGGGAAAAGGAGGTTAAAAGCATCCAAAAATTAGTGTTTTCTTGGGAAGGGAATGCCAGGAAAAATAAATTTACTTCAGTACTTAAAAGCCTGAAGGTTTTGCACAAGTCTCTGCAATGGATGTTAACACAGCCATTGAATGAAGAAATGTATGTATTCTGCATCTCTCAGGTCCATTATTAATGGAAATAATTTTGTGGACATATTTTCCAAAAAGTCATATTCATTTATCCAAAATGCCCAGGCAGCTCTGAAAAAAATTCAGTCCTATGAGTTATATATATATATACATGTGTATATATATATATTAGTTTGATAATAGAGGAAATAGTGCAGGGCTTAACAAAAATTCTTAGCTTTGAGTGCATGGGGCTTCATATGAACTGGATGGTGTTTTATCAATTATAAAAAACCCAAACCAAAAACCAAAAAGAACTTGACAAGCAGATGAAAATTGTACACACATATATGTATATCTCCAGGTTACATATTTGTGCAGATACATGATTTTGTCTCAAATGGTCTAACAGATGAGTCATAAGCATCTGCAAGGCATTATTTTAAAGGTATGTTGAAGTGGATCTTTCAGGGTTATTGCATTGGTTTCTTCGGCAAAAGTGTTACAAACACCCCTGTCTCCATTAATATAATAGCTAATAAAATTAATAAAACACTATGAGCCAATTTTAACTTCTATTAGTTATTTCTGTGTTTCAAGGCCTTTAAATCTACCTTAGGAAAAGATCTGTTAGTTGATACTTAAGAGTAGTTTTGTTCAGTTTAGTAATATTGTTCTGGAAATGCCAGTATCAGTACTTAACTCTATATTGGTATTTGTTCTGACATAGATAAAGAACTTCTGTAACAGTTATACACCACAAACAAGGTACTTAAGTATAGGCTGACAGTGGAAGCACAAGGTGAAGAGTCCAGATGTGGATACAGAGTTAGGTATGCTATTATAGGTTCCTCTGAAGACCAATTCCTTTCCTGCGATAAATTAAAAGATGTAGGAAAACAATCCTTTTTGTCTTTTGAAAAAAAGAAGTGAATATTGCCAACATAGGTTCTGCAGCTGCACTGTATTCAAGCCTATAATAAAGTTTATGCTATAAACTTGGTCCCAGTTTATAGCATAGTCCACAGCATGCTATGCTTTTATTCATCCCCACAGTGAGTTGAAGGCAGGCTGTACACTTCTCTGTTAAACAAATACACCAACTTTCATTTAATAATGGCTCTAAATGACTGCTAAGTAGAACTACTATGATGCTATTAATATGCTCTAGTTAGTATTATGTTTTGACAGAACAAAATAAGGAAATCTTAAGACTATGAAATGAATTCAATTTAACAACTTCTTATCCTGACAGCAAAGTAAAAATAGATTATTCTAATCATTAGGAAACTTTAATATGGCTTCATATGAAAAGTTTTGGCACAATATTTCAGTGAGCTGAAATTTAATACATAGGAGAATTGCATAATAGGGGTAAACAGACTATAGAGTAACTCTAGACAGACAGATCTTGTTTTATCTTCTCCCATTAACTGTGCTGCAAGAACAAGCAAGTTCAGCATTTGATTGCACTATTGATTTAAATGCTTAAAGTTGTGCAATCAATACTATATGAATCCATTAATGGAAAGAGGTCATGTCATCACGTATAAAGTTTGAGAGCCTTTTTTCATTTTTCATAGATAGTGTTGATTGTGCTGCTAAAAGAATTTGTGAATCCACCCTGGCATGTGATTTGGAGTACTGACTTGATTAAAATAGTATTTGTTTCTTATTTTCTGTTCTCTTTAATCAGAATTAAAGATTTAGTTTAGATTGCAATGATTCAAAATTAGTATTTTATACTATATAAAAATTATTATTTTTATATAGGGACAAGCATACTTGGAGAGCACTGAAACTGGCCCTACCTCTGTGAGAAAGGCTTGAGAACCCATGGTTCTGAACTGATGAAAAGATATGGATACTCTCATGAAGTATAGCAGTTTTTTGATCTGAGTTTTGGTGTGGAAATACTTTTTAGTGATTCTTGAATTCTGAAAACTTGCTATCTTCTATACGTATGATTAGGAAATAATTTTAAATATTAAATTCTTTAAAGATTTTGTCACTGCTTAATTTGCATGTATTTTTTCTCATTTTTGAAAGACTTCACTATGCTGGTGCAGAATTTACATGCTAACTGGGATGTAAATGGAACAGCAGATCTGTGTTAAAACTGTGTCTTAATTTGTGAATGAAAAACAATGCTTCATTTTTAGGAAGGTTTCTTTTCTTTTCTTTCTTTCTTTCTTTCTTTCTTTCTTTCTTTCTTTCTTTCTTTCTTTCTTTCTTTCTTTCTTTCTTTCTTTCTTTCTTTCTTTCTTTCTTTCTTTCTTTCTTTCTTTCTTTCTTCCTTTCTTCCTTTCTTCCTTTCTTCCTTTCTTCTTTTCTTTCTTTTCTTTCTTTTCTTTCTTTTCTTTCTTTCTTTTCTTCCTTTCTTTCTTTTCTTCCTTTCTTCCTTCCTTTCTTCCTTTCTTCCTTTCGTCCTTCCTTTCTTCCTTTCTTTCTTTCCTCTCTTTCTCTCTTTCTTTCTCTCTTTCTTTCCTGAAACTACTCCAACTTATTTTGCTATGCCACTCTTCAAACTGCCATGTCCATTCTCTTCTGACCTCTTAAAGATTTATTTGTGTATGTATTTTGGAAAAGTTTCAGTGTGTAACTTTGGATTAAAGTAGTATTTTCCACTTCATATAAAAACTGAATTCATTTGCCAGAGGAGGATTTTGTACTCAATGATGTATTATAAATGCATAGGATGAAACTGATACATGTGAACTTGAGAACTGCAGTGAGTGAAATGAGTTTATGCCACCAACACACTAAGTATAGAAATACACATTTACCAGTGTGAGATGGTTATTTCACAAAATAATTATCCTTAACCTGTCAATCCTGTTCTTGAAGGAATTTACTGAGTGCATTTCAAAATCTGGGGACCTAAAATTCACAACTGCTGGACACCAATGTCCACAGTTTCAGTGCAAAGGGGTTTTTGTATCTTATTCTAATTTTGCCTCTGTTTTCATTCTCTCACCTCTGCTCACTAGAGCAGTTAATAGTCTTAAGAGTTTTCAGTGTGCTTCATACATAATGACTTTTTTGCACTCAGTTTTCTAAATAATTACTATAGCTTTTAAACTGAAAATGGTAATTCAATTTATTCTCAATATTGTCATAGTGCAAGCCACAATGTAGCATCCTCTGCTGCTTCTCCTGTGCTTCATCATAAGGCCATGGGTTGAATTTCCTTAGCTCTGTGACCTGATGGGAAATTAATTGTCTGAAATTCTTTTTTAGCTTTTCCTTGCATGGACAAGGCAATGTTATCTCTAAAAACAGTGTGAGGAAAGTGGTTGAGGAAAGAATGCAGAAGGAAAACAGGCCTGCCATTTAAGCAGGAATCTCTTGTACTGGGTTAAACATGACAATGCATCTGGAAGAAAAAAATTTTCCAACCTCCATTTAGCTTGGAGTTTCTTTTCTCTTTTTTTTTTTAAGTTTAATTTCTGACCATTTATAATTATCTATAGTAAAAAAATTGACTGCACTTCTCAGCTGTAAGTAAACATTATTAAAAAATGCTACTTTTTCCTACCAAAATTACTATTCTTACATTGGTAATCTCCTATTAACCTGTGAGATTTTATACGTATTCGCATTTGGGTCTGAGAATAGATTTTAAATAGTTGTAGTTATGTCATAAGAGAACAATTATGATTATAAAGAAAGGAAGACAGCTACATTTTAGGGGACAAAGGTTATATATATGATATAGCAATACACTCATAAAAGTGGTTTTGTTAGTACTTGCTTCCATCAAATTTTAGACCTTTCCCTTGATATTGATAAAAGGTTATAGACTTTGTTTAATCTTGAATCTCCCATTCAAATGAGTAGTTTTGGTGATAAGAAAATATCTGCTCAGTAAGCAAGAGCTGATAATAAAGACTGTAGAATTTCTAGTAACCTCAATAAAAATCTTGCAGTCTTCCAGAGAAAGTATTAGGCTAGATACCTATGTCTGCAGTATCTGTGCTCAGAGATAAGAAAAATATTTTACGACTAAACACATAAGTGACTGTAGGTTATTTGGCCTTGTGCTTTGGTCTGAAACCAGCATATTTCATGACTAGAAAAGTATTTTCTAAAAGAAAGAAATACACATCTTGTCAGACATATAGGAAATATAAGATTTCCCTACATGCAAGAAACTTTAGAAACATGCCAACTGATCAATATGAGAGATTAAGCCCAGTGATCTACCAGAACTATCTTTCTATTTGGAGGTTCTGGGACTGATTCAGGGCTTTGAACTCCCCCTTTCCGGGTGGCCCCAGATCCAGAAGTTCAGTTTTTGTTAGGGCTTTTTGGTTCTTTTTGTCTTTCTAGTTTGGTGGTTTCTCATTACCAAGTCAGGGCTTAAAAGTTTCCAAGGTATTCATAGTAAGTCAAATATGCTGTAGATACAATGTTTTTTATTTAGGACAGTGACAAGAAGTACCTGAAACATGTAAAAGGAGCCAGTCCTTTCTGTAAAGGGTCCTATTGCAAGCAGGAAACATCTGAACTATCTCCACCTGCTCAGAGGTGAGAGAACTGTAGTTTCTTGTCACCAGCTGTGCAAGCTCATCAGAGAGTGGAATACATGATCCTATTCAAATGATCCTGTGCAAACATCAGGGACAGGTTGGATGGGACATGGAGCTACCTGGTCTAGTGGAAGATGTCCCTGCCCATGGCAGGGGTTTTGGAATTAGATGATCTTTAAGGTCCCTTCTAGCCTGAGACATTTTAAATTTCCATGAAACCTTTCAAATTAATGTGAATTCCTGCATATCATCTGGAGCATGACTAACTCCTATATCTAAGTGTATCACTCTCCTAGGTTCTTACTTGATAAATTCCAGTATTTGGTTATCAGAAGGAGTAAGGCCTTCTACTAGCTAGAAGATAGAGACAAATCCCCTGTCCTGCATGGGTCTGCAGGCAAGACCCCAACAGTTTGAAAATCCTTTTTTCCTTAGCCCGGCAGACGAAGAAAAGGTCTGGAATGCGTGAAGCCGAGTTTTCAAGGTTGTTTATTTTTTTGTTATCTATAATAGTTTCTCTCTGACCTGCCGAGGTCCACCTAGTACAGAAGCCATGGCAGTCTGCTCCGAGCTCTGGGCGTCTCCCACATTATATACCCAAAATTACGTGTATCATGTTTATAGTTCTGTATCAATACCTAAAATCTATGTTGGACAGTGTGTCCCTATCCTAGACCAACAGAAAAATGTCACTATCACACCAAGACATGGAGGACAAGAAGAAGGAAGAAATAGCTAGGGCACGCTCAGATTCCTCCATCTTGTACCCCTGAATTACATTTTAAAAAACCCCAAAATTCTACTTTTTCACCCTGTGTCAATTCCCCTATTATACTACTCGAACCCTTTTGGCTTGTAATTCCTCATATAAGGTTGGCAGCCTCTCCCATGGCCTAAAATCAAAGCCACAGGTGTTTTTGACTTCTTGCCAAGGTCCCTGAGCCCCCTGCCAGGGTCTCGAGGCATCCGGGGCAGCCAAAGGGATGCTCTGGACTCTGACACTGTCCTGCATAGATGAATAACTCACACCACAGCTTCAGATATCAAAAAAAGTATGTACAGGGTAATTTCAGTGTTAATATCTAGACTGAGGCACCACAATATTCATTATATGCACACTGCTGAAGAATTCCATGTAGTCTGCAAAGCCACGACATGTATCTGCTGTGAAAAGTGTGCTGTGTAATGCACTGTCTTTACCTTCTGTTTTTCACTGTATGTTACAATGGTCAGATGGTGTCACAAAATTTATGGAATTTGGAAAGAGGAAAAAAGAAGCTTGGAAAGCTCTTTTAAATCTGGAGGAAGCACAGATTTTTTCCACTCTTTTATCATTAACAGGACAGCAGGGCTCAGCATCTCTCCTATAATCCTCAATACATAAGAGACTTGAGTATGCATAAGAGAATTTCATGTTACTATTTTTGTAAACAATGAATTTATGCAGCTTTTCTGATGCATGGAATGAATTTTCAAACCAAGAATAGTGAGTTACAGTTGAGAAGAAAGCTCTCATTTTAACAACTTGATCTCTCTATACAATCTCTCTATACAAAACATGATCAATACACAGAACAATAGAATTTAACTTAAAAAATCAAAGTGAACATCCAAGAGAACATAAGAATACTCTTTTATATTCCCTTACAACTCAAATTAGTTCCTTCCTTTATTAAAGACTGATTTGTAAATTTTGCAACACTAAAGGATGCACAGTGATTAATCACTTCCTCATCCTTGTGTCCCTGTTTAGTTTTATTTAGTTTCATTTTTGTGGAAAGAAAAAATTGCCGAGTTGTTTCTCTTCTGTTTATTCCTGGGCTTTCAGAAATTTTGATTTTTGCTGATCCTTTTTTCCTCAGCAGTTGAAATTGATACATTTCTCATACTGTCAAAATAAATATGCTTTGACAGAAGTTATCTTAATGCCTAACTGTAGTATATGGTACTAACAATATAATTTAATAAGCAATTTATTTTTGAAGTCAATTACAAAGTATTCCTACAAATAAAAAGAGAAGATTTGAAATAGTTTCCCTCATGAAAAGCCTATAGAACTATTTACATGGGAAAACCATTTTATAAATGCAGTTTTTGCTTCCAGCATAGTCCTGAAAGTATTTGTGTGTGTGATGTACATATACACACACACACATATATATACATTTTATATATATATATATATATATATATATATATATATATATATATACACTATATATACAAATGCATACATTTTTAGCAAGTTTACTACTGCTTCTATTAAAAAGTTAAGTTGCTCAGAACTTAGCTCACTTGCTGCAGCTGTGGTATGCCTTCACAGGGTTGAAGCCAAAAGACTGCTTCTTCTTTTAAAGATTATAGACTAGGGAAAAAACTGTACTGTAAAATACAATTAATAAAGACTTTCAATTTCTCCCATCAAAGGAGAAGTCTCTGCTTAGTTCATTAGACTAATGCTAATATAAGTGCAAATAATATTTTTCTTCTGTCTCAACATTAAAGAATATCTACTTATATATATACTTTTCTAGAGGGAGGTCTCATAAATGTGTTTTATATTTACTTACATGAAGTAGATTTAAAATTCTAAAGTTTGAATTAAACATATTTCTTTTGCTTTAAATTAAGCATATTATTGCTGGTTTCCCAGCAATAAAGATTTGTAAGGATTTTCCTTTCAATTTTAATGTACTTAGCAATGAATTTTTTCTCTGTAATTTAGGAAAATAATAACTAATCTTTTGGTGTTAGTTCCTTTTGATAGAATGCTTATAACTTCTGGTAAGAAAATGATCTATAGAAAATTGTTGTCAGAGTTTATATATTAGATAAAATTAATTCATTGCATAAATTTCACAGAGCCCACAGAAGTACTAAAAGGTTTTCAACAGTAATGGGTCAATTCCATGCTCAAATTGAGCATAAGAGGTTTCCTAGGGGGAGGATTGGAATGAATGCTCTTTTCTAAGTTTGATGCATAGTTAAATTTTGCTGAGTTGGAAAGGTGAGGTGGTATTTAGCATCTCTTCAGGTAACCACATAAGAGTTAGACATCTAGTCTGATCTCAGTTTGTTAAAAAGACAATAGAGAATGACATTTATAGGTGATTCATATCTTTATAAAGTTTATATCTATGATAAAATTGAATGATTCACACTTCTAAAATTCTCATCTATCTCTAAAATTGGAGATTAATGACTAGTTGAGATTACATGACTAACTTTGGGTGGTTAAAGTTAAGTGAGAGTAATCCTGTCCACAGTGATTTTACATATAAGCATAATCTGACATTTATAAGACTTCTAGAAAACTGTGCTACTGAGTTCAGAGGAAGAATCAAGTTTGTATTAGAGTTGTGTGTTCATAAATCACCACCACTTGGTGAAGTTGGAAGAAAGTTCTCCAAACCAATAATGGGAAAAAGAAAACGTAGAACAGATGTACATTGAGGAAGGCCTTAACAAATTGTTGTAGGATGTGATACCAACAGTATCAGTTGGTCTGACAGCTGTAGAAATTGCAGATAGAAGAGGATTGGAGTAATTTTGAAGCAATATATTTAGAATATGTTGCAGATGATGAAGAAATTGTGGTTGCAGATTAAATGATACATGATAAATGGAAAACACTGCTCATGGGAGAGTTTGAATTTTGTAGACTAAAACAGGGTCGTTAAGTTTAAAATTAGACTTTTTATATCTTCATATTGCATATTTGTACATGTTCTATTTTCATTAGAAAACTGAACAAAAGCAAATCAAAATCAAAAACCTGGCATAATTTAGTCTCTAGGGCATGGATCATAAGTAAGAAAAGGAAAATTTCGACAGTGAAATTTGCTAACTAGTAATATATATTTGGGGTTTGTTTCTAGAGTTTCTTGTCTAGGCAGCTATGAATAAAAGTGAGGTTGAATTTTCTAAGTGTCTTTTAAAAAAGACCTCATTAAAGACTTAACCAAGTTCATGAAAACCATGTGGACCTAATTTCTGGTGATCTGAATATATGTTACAGCCATGAAGGGTAGCTCTAGGAGATCCTTTGTAAGTAGAAATGTTAGACAGCTGAGTACCACACTGTTCTCCCTTGGAATACAGGCACTTTACCTTACAATACTGGCTGAGGCATTCTAAGCGTTTTATATTTTTTATAATTGCTGATTTGTTTCCAGTTTTCTTCAACTGAAACCCTGCTAGTGGGACAAAGGCCTAGCTGGATCTCAGCTCTTCTACTTTCTGTCTTGGATAGTCATTAGTTAAAATTCAGAAATTGTTTGGGAAGTAGACTTGAATCCAGGTCTTCCAACTCTGTGATGAAAGAGCAGCCCTACAGAGAAAAACTTAGGACACTGGTGGGTGCAAAATTGGACATGAGTTGGCAATGTGCACTTGCAGCCCGTAAAATCAACCTTTTCCTGGCCAGCAGCAAAAAAACAGTGAGAAGTGGGTTGAGGAAGGTGATGCTGCTCCTGTGACACCCCACCTGAGTGCTGCATCCAGCACCGGGGTCCGCAGCACAAACACGGACCTGTTAGAGCAGGTCCAGAGAAGGGCCACAAAAATTATTAGAGGGCTGGAGCACCTCTCCTGTGAAGACAGGCTGAGAAGGGTTGTGGTTGTTCAGCCTGGAGAAGGCTCTGGAGAGAACTTATTGTGGCTTTAAGCCTCCTTGAAGTGGGCTTATTAAAAGGAGAAAGACTTTTCACCAGAGCCTATAGTGACAGGAAAAGGGCCAATGGTTTTTAATTGAAAGACAGTGGATGTAATGGAAGAAATGTTTTATGATGAGAGTGGTGAGGCAGTAGAAGAGGTTTCCCAGGCAAGCTGTGGCTTCCCCATCACCAGAAGAATTCAAGATTTGATGGGATTTTGAGCAACCATGTAGAAGGGTGTCCCTGCCTATGGAGGAGGTGTGGACTAGGTGGCCTTTCTGGCCCAAACTATTCTGTGAACTTAAACTTGTGTTTAATTGTCACAGGGGTCATTGCCCCATAGTTTTCCTCAGCATCCAATTTTGAAAAGTATGAGGTCTGCATAATTGAGAAGCTTTGGTCAGCTAGACCTCATATGGCTTTTGAGGCAGTTGCCTAAACGCTATAGGGGGAGCAGAATTTTTTGCATACTTTTCCATAACATTTAATGAATACTACATTCCTGGCAGATTTCTTTGTGGGGAAATTTCAATCCCTCTTTAGAGGATAAATATAATAGGTCTACTTGTATAAATCTTCTATCATAGTAAATATTATAATTAGAAAAAAGTGAAGCAACAAAATTGCAATGACCTAACTAAAAGTTCTAGATTTTATTTTTAATTACCTGCTATTTTTTAAGTAGCTTATTTTCATGAAGAGGAAGAAACATGTTTTTTAGGAGAGAATAATAATGACATTGAACTGGAGAATGTTTACAAAGTAAGAGAAATGGGTAAGGAATGGAAGGAGACCAGACAGGAAAGAGAGAATTTTAAAAGTATGGATATGTGATTGTACAACTGAGAATTGTCAGCATGCATAACTAGAGCAGCACCATCTATGTTTATATATGTTTTTGGTTTTATTTTTTAATGGAATTAAGGCATATATTTATGATTTTTCTCAGACTTTTAAAAACAAAGCCCCAAAAACTAACCAATCTTTTGCCTTTCTTTGTCACAGCCTTTGCCTATGGATCTAGTTCTTTGTCCCACTTATTCTAGTTCAGTGTTTCTTAGTTTTTCCCATTCTATTAGTGGAGGGTGTGAGTGCGAGAGAGAGAGAGAGTGTGTGTATAGCACCCATGCACACTATGGTGGTTTTTGGAAAAACAGCCCCTCTTCCTCTCTGTGATACCATACATCGTTCCAGTCCAAAGAAACTGGAAACATGCAGCACTGACCCTTTGTACAGCTGGGCTTGAATACATATTATTAATGTGTGAGGATGAGGTAAGCGCGCTCACTGTTCAGTCCCAGAGACCACGTGGAGCCTTAGCATGCTTCCTGAGGAAGGACTCAGTGGAGATGTTGTCTGTTCTAAGACTAGAATTCAATTTGAAAATATGTTGTCATAACTGACGCTAGTTGTATGAGAATATATTTTCATCTAGGTGGCAGAGACATACAGTGACTCCATTTCCCAAGCACATTTTAACACAGAAAAGATACTATTTTCCTCTATTTTTGATTTTTTTCTGAAGTAGATCTAGAAAAAGAAATAGCTATTATATTAGAATACCCAAGAGAAAGAATAAATTTTGATATTGGTTGAGGAATTGGGAGAAAATAGCCTTAAAACATGTCATGCCACTCTTCTAAGAAATGGTGCAATTCAACAGAATAATGAGCACCAGCAATACAAAATGCAATACAAGGTGCAATACAAAAATTTCATCATTGCATTTATCCTTGAGGAATACTGTATGACCTCAAATCAAGATATTTGTATGAATAGAATTTCATTGAAAAAAGCCTTTATTTGAAACTGGTTTAAGTGCTATATAGGACCAAAAATCACCTTTATGCTAGCAGAAAAATTCACCAGTCAAGTTAGTAAGAACATAGCACTGTTATCTTGGAGAGGAAATCAGGACCTTCTCACTTGAAACATTAAAAAATACTCCAACTGAAAAAGTCAAAACCCTGCACTTACTAAAGTTTTCTTTATTTTCAGTCTGAAATGAAAACAGCTTTGTTACAAATGAAACAGATTATCAGCTCTTATATATAAGCTAAATCTGCAGGAATGTGTCACCATCACCTGCCTACTTATTTTACTGATTCATCCAGTTTTGTTAATTGCAACCATCTCTCTTGTTTACTGTTCTGTGCAAATATTTTTATCTTTGTAAGAGGTGAGCTCCTCTCTCTGCTTTGGGCATACATGGGTTTCACAGTTCTGACCACACATCTTGTGGTCAGCTTAAGGAAAATATTTCTGCTGAGGATCAAAACTAGTTTTGTTCAAATACTTTGTGAATCATTTCAGTCACTACCATTTTTGAAAGGTAAATATTTTCAAGAAGGCTATATGTTAAAACAGTGGCCTCATGGAAGTTTTTGGTTCAAGGAATATCTTCTCACCATGTAAACCCAGTATTTCAAGGTTTCAGACACATTTTCCCACTGTGAAGTTACCTATTATCAAATTATTTCACAACTTCCTTAATTTTCTTAATTGGCTGATTGAAGAGCTGACCTGTAGTACCAAAAATTTAGTTCTTTTATGAGAAAAATGTATGTTTTTTTCTTCATTATTCATAAAACCTTTTGTCTTTGTGGGGAAAGACTTTCAGAAAAATTACTGCGGTGTTTAAAATTGTTTTGTGGCCTTCCGTAACTAGCTGATAGTCCAGCAATTCCAGCAAAGAAATCATATCATTCTCATGTGAATGCCAACATGCCAAAAGAAGTCTCCATGGTCGTTCTACAACTTATAGTGTCTGTAAATGCATCAAGATGGCATATTTGGAAGATTCAGTACAAATTAGGCATAGTATTGCAAACTAATAGATGATGTTTAGTGAACAGGATCTGTGATAATCAAGGACTAAACTGTTATATTCTTACAAATGGCTAATATACTCTTTAATAATGTGCAGCTTGTTAGAGCCTTTCAACAAAGAAGAGAACCAAAGTGTTAAAACATAAAACCTATTAATGGGATGTTATTCAGAATCTGACATGGGTAACCTTTGATGCTCGAAGGTCTATCCCTCCTCAGTGATACCTCCCACTTGGTAGAGCTGACCAATATCCAGAGTCTGGTATATTTTATATATCACTGACTAATAGCAGATGTCTAGAAAAACTAAGAATGCAAGCATATTTTCAAAGATACTTCTAGGTCTGTGTATCTGAGAGACTTGCTAAGCCAGGGGTTTATATTTCCTTTAAAAATTATCTTAATGTATCTTCCATCTTTTTTTTTTTTTTGCTTTTGCTAATTTTCCTTTTGCTAGTCTATCTGCTTTCTTGTTGAAATGAGTTCCACTGTTTATTTATACACTAGGTGAAAAATATATCTCCTTTTTGTTTGAACTTATCAGCAGAAGGAGTGTTTTGAGGAGTGAAAACAGAAATGAAAAACAGGACAGAAGAATACTTTTTCTTACCCTGTCATGCCATGGACCTTTCCCACCTTTGCCCTCAGCAGTGATTTTTGTAGACTAAAAAATCAGTCTATTTAGGCTCCCTGTGCAGAACCTGTTTCCTGCTTTTAATCATCCTTGTAATTCCTGTTTATACCTTTTCTGATAAGGCAGTAGGTTTGAACTTCCATACATTTTGCTGATTAGGAAGTAAACTTAAGCAGGGTTTAATGACAGTTCTCATTTTTCCTCTAATAATTTTAAGTATTCTGCTGACTTTTGACTCTCATGGTTTTGTGAACAAATTACTCCAACAGTCCAGTGACTTCACAATGGTTCTCCTGAGTTCTAATAGATAGCTTGGAACCCATTGCTATGAGTACAAAATTCAGATGGCCTTGGACACAACATTACTGTACCTATGCCAAAATGGAATTTCTCAGTATCACAGTCTCCCTGCAGCTCTTCACATAGCAAAAGCAAGTGAAATTGCAGCTAAATTCAATATCTCTTCAATCCATCATGCAACTAAATAGACAAATAATCTGGAAAAAGACTTATCAAATGGAGTAAACAGACCTCTTCCCTGCACTTGCTTTGATTACTAATCATGTATACAGGGGTTTGTCTCAGAAGCATAGAAATAGCCAAGTAATTGGTAGAGTATCATTTAGAAGATCGGATTAGAGAGTAAATAATAAAATGCCATTGCCAAAAAAGCATTTGAAAATCAGGAAGAAGGAATGAAGGAAATAGAATCATTGTATGAGTTGCAAATTCAACTAGTGTTACAGCTGATCTGATGTGATGTAGCTGGTGAAGACATGCCAGCTTGTATCATCTGAAAATCTGCAGTGTGACACAAAGACAGTTGGCTTAAAGAGGGCAGAAGATAAATAACTGAGATAAGTCAGATATTTAATAATAAAGCTGTTTGTTGAAGATTTTTTTTTATGAATAGCCCAAATTGAGGGAAATGTGTGAGGGGCGTGTCTTGTTCTTCAAGTACTGTAATTCTGTGTGGTAATACTTTTATATGTGACTTTTGATGTTCTGTTTCCTGGCTCCAGTTGCTTTTATAGCCTACAGAATAAACACTTTATAAATGTAAACATGGGGAAATACTTGTTATGTTAAATGACAGGGATTGCAAACACTATTTGCTTAATTTTGTAATAATTTTACATATAATAGGTGTGGTATTTCATGGCCAAATTTTGTTTATAAACTATACAATGCTGCAAATCTTAAATTTGTTTTCAAAATACACTAATATTTCAGATTTTTTCTGTGAAATTATAAGAACATTGTTTGTATGGACTGGATGACTGCAGCTCATGACCATACCTTGACTTACATAGCTTCAGTATAGGTTGGCATGACAGAAAGAAGATGTTATGGTTGCAGCTAAAGTAAATAATCAATTCAATCAATAATATAGCTGAAGCATCACACAACATTTTGCTGTCTGTCCTGCAAGACATTGTGAACCATTTAATTTTAGAATTTCTACCACAGGAGCCACATGTTCAGTGTTTTTCACATACATATAATCATGTTCCTCCCTGAATAAGGACAATTGTAGCTAGAAGGGTGAACTGGGAGTCAGATGGGCTAAAGGCATGACAGTAGTGAGCACTTTCAGACTTTCAAGAGTAAATCACACAGCTGTAGTTTAGTGACTATTACAGTGCTCATTGAATTAATAATGCATAGTTACTTGTATAAAAATTGTGGAGTTGATAATGCTTTTTATTCTTAGGGACAAGAATCTTCTAACTAATTAGAGCTTGTTTTATGTTATCTGCTAATTGACTATTCACCTCAGTTAATATAAACATGTTTTCAAATCACTGCTGTTTTTTCTGTCTTTTTATGTTTTGTAATAGAAAATGTGCCTGTCAGGTGAGATGTGAGACAGCATGACATAATGCAGTCTGATGTAACATAAGTGAAACCAAATATTTTAGCTTTTATCCTGCTCTTGACAAGGGCCATGTACAGTCTCCCAAAGGCATGTGCACTTCTGTTGAGCCATTCCAATAGCTTCTCATTGTGATTTTTTTCTCCTAGAAGCAAGACAGGTACAAAAATTATTAGAGTCTGTATTTACAAAGTAGATTCTTCTGTCACTGGGGTCCGTGGATTCCTTGGCATTGACTTCAGTGGGTGTATGATAACACCCCTGGACACTTCCATAGTCAGATAAACTGTGCTACTCTTCAGAAAGGCTAGGATCTCAGGGCCAATGCCTTACACCTCTCATCACTCCCATACCTCAACTATTTTATTTAAAGTCAGGTCACTTGATTATCACAAACATCAAAGCCAACTATTTTAGGCCTAGAGAAAGAACACACAATGTTGTATTTGTATGTTGTCTAGGAAATAGTTTGCATTAGAATATGTGTGGAACCATAAAGGTATCTCATGTGAGTGCTAAATTAAAAATATTCTAGAGAATCTCCATATCATTTTGTGGAAGCAGTGCCTATGGACATTAGAATAGCTCAGAGGTCTGAGAGCAGTTCTGCACCAGAGACTCAGCCCTGACATGGCAGATCAGCCTACATTTCACCCACCCTGGCACAACCAGCTTTAACAGTGCCAACATGAATATCATCTACTTGCTGTGCTGCTTCTGGCTCTGCATTTCCTGTCAGTCACACGGGTTCCTGAGGATGAGTCAGTGATGCAGACAGCTTTTTTCTTTTGTACATTATTTCACATAAAATGAACATAATAAGGTTTTTCTTGTAATGTTCTTGCAAAGAATAGATTTCTTCTGCATATTTCAATTATGCCTTAATCAAGCATTTAAAATCCCTTTGAAAAATTCAGTTCAGGACTAATCCCTGAAAAAATGCTTGAGTGTTGTGATGTAGACACAGTATGTCCCCACATGTCCCCATGCACAGGCTTAATGAAAAGCCTGAAATAAGTTCAGTTCCTTTAATTTCATATCATTTACCTCTCATCATTAATTGAATATTTAGGTGATTTTTTCAATTTGGTATTTAAAAACATCATCCACCATAATTCCATGAGAAACTTTTGTATGATATAGTTGGAGTGTTGCACTGTTCGGTGAAATAATTTAATTATGTAATATCATAAACAACCTCTTGCATCTTTATAGTTTCAGTTTGTACTATCATCTAAGTCTCTTAATTTATTTGAATTCTGCTTTTATTTCTGTAGCATATCTGAATCATTTGCATGGGCTGATGGTGTTTAATGAGTAAATAGACATATTATATATGCACTATTTTTAATATATTATTTTAATCAGCTGTACCTTAAAGCCAATGCTGATTGCATTTTTCTTACCGTTCGCAACTTTAATTACTATTATTTACAAATATAAAAAATTGCTTGAGATTTATACAGTGGAAACCTAACACTGAAACATTCTATTTCACATGGGAGAAGTAAAACTAGATCTTGTGATGAAACAGAAAAATATCTTATTCCTTACTCATTTTACTCCAGTATGAGCTGGGGGCACCAAATCAGACTAGCAGCATTTTGGCACCATTTTGAATTATCATGTAGGTAAGGCCAAAGGTTTGGAGCAATGCTGAATCAGACCTATAGTTACTCATTCAGTTTTGAGTGTTATTGATGCTGCAAGATGGTGGTTAACTACTCCAGTCTGAAATAGCTGTGCATAAATCTTAGCTACTGACATTGTGACTCAGGCACAGCAGCTGCATCACCCTTCATGCCATCCCATTGCCCCACTAAAATAAGGAATTACTTTAATACTGTGTAACCATATACGTACGATACAAAGCATAAGGTACTAAATTTCCTGTGATTAAGATTATTAGGAAACATCATTTCAGTTCCATTCATGAATGCCTCACACAGCTGTACTTCGATTTTATAATTTCGAGGGACTGTATGTATGCTGCATCATTCCAACTTTGGTGATGTTAATGAAAGTCATTGTATATGTTTTGTGTGTGTAAATTTCTGTTTTATGCCTGCATGTGTTGCCCTTTTACCTATATTTTGATTATATTTAACTTTGCTAATGCTGAAATACTGCGTTCTGCTACAATGTTATTTTTTTATTCTTTTTTCTTGTATATGCATGGCATAGTGCAAATATTCTGCTTTATATAAAATTCACATCTAAATCAGAAGCACAATTATGTGCATAGCAATAATACACCTGTCCAGAAGAATGTTTCCTGATTACTTGCAATAGATCCATAAAATATAATTTTTAATGTTATGGATAAAATTGTTTCTGCAAAATGTGCTTTTATTAACAAAGTGATGCTTTTAACATTAAACCCTAATGTAATGTCATCTGTTCTTTCCAAATTAAATTCTAAAAATAAGTCTTCCGTCTTTGAAAACGAAACTTCTCTAATGACTATTGAAAAATTTATTGTCACTCATTCTTTTTCCTCATTATGATTGAGCCATTTAATTTGGAAGATAGTATTTGTCCTTCTCAGTTGATATCAGCTGACTCCACTCTGTTTTAAATGCAAAGAAAGGATGAATTCAAGTAACAGGGATGAACAAATGTGAAACCTTTTATGGACTGGTTACGTGTGGACAATGGAAAAAAAAACCTACTGAATAGCATTTTTTCTGGATAACAGAAATGATGCACAAAGTAATAACTTTCAGGGAAGAGAAAGTAGTTAATATAGATGATGTTCATGGAGTAGTTACAATGAGACAAATGGATTTTTCCTGGTGTCCAGAACTGGGCCTTTTGACAATAAGTTCTTTAGTAGTTGTTTAAAATCAAACTGCTTGAACTATGGTACACTTTTCAGCCTCATGGTGTAGGCATACTGTGACAAAGATTATAAAAAGAAAAGCTGCTGTAAGATCCTGACATGTGAGCAAGGCTGTCAGTGAAGTGGTCTGGGAAAGTGGCATCAATAAAAAGCATCAATAAAAATTGAAAATCAAGGTGACAATGCTGAAGTGATCAGATTTTGTACAGACAATTATCCTGTATGTTCCAAGAGTCTGGCAGAAAAGAGGTAAAGAAATCCTCAGAGTAGTTTGCCTACAGTTTTGTTGCTCCTGTTCCAGTGAAGCTCAAAACAGTTTCTTTTATTGTTTGAGTACTTCACAAACAATGAAATAAGCACTTCCCTTTTATCTACCTGAGCTGTACAATGGTCTCTAGTTCTACCAGCTGTTGCTAAGCAACTGTAACAGTGATGTTTACCTAAAGCCTCAATTTATTTTACTTTATCTTAGAAAAGTAGAAAAATAAAAACTAACCTGTCCTCAGTGATGTCCTTTTTCAGAATGAGTTTGCATCTATGAAGAATAGTCCTTTTTAAGGGTTCTAAGTCTACCTTTAGCTCAGAATTTTAAAATATAGGGTCTTACTCTCTGTAAAACAACTTTTTCAACACTATCTTCTACATATTTCAAATCTGGTATAGGACTTGCATTGCTTTCCTCTCTTTTTGATGTATTTTCTTTCCTTCATTTTGATGAATCTGCAAATATAAAGGAAGAAAGAAGAGTATGCAAATATCTTTGCTTTACTGGGATAAAAATATATATTTTCAAAGGAAAAGGGATAAACCAATTTCATATACTCTAGTTGCTTTTATTTAAGAACATATTGTTGTGTCAGAAGGGAGCACAGTCAAGCTGTAGCCTTGAAAGTGTTATTATGGTCTTATTATTCTTTTGCCTCTACTAACCAGTGGCACTGAGTTGATAGTGTTATACACTGGATTTTTTTAAAGTATTAAAAGCCTTTTTTTTAAAAAAAAAGAAAAGTATTTCCTACAGAGAGAATATTATCCCATGTTTTATTTCCCTATTAACCGTTGTGAATACCGATTTATTGATATTTTTGGGCAATTCAGTATTGAAAAGAGAACATGAAATACCTTTTTCTCAATTTGTAATGACAGCATAATCCAGTTTATATATAATATTCTTTTCAGCTTTTAGAACTTCATTAAAATAAAAACTTTCACATACCAGCAATTAAGATGTTTTGCTCTGGTACACAACAAAGCTAGCATTATTGCAGATTTGTTTCTGAATTTCTTGCAGAATAGTAATATTAATCTTTAACCTTTAGGAAAATTTTATTTCAGTTGAGTACTGGATAAAGACTTAAGTCTACATAGGAAATGGTCCAAAAAGCTACACCTGACTCTCATAGTACTAATCTGAGACTTTAAAAGCACCAGCTTGTAATTTCATCAGCACAATCAATGAATATATATCCTGTGGCTAGAAGGTCTGAATTTAAAATGTTTTATAGATTGATGAAGTTCCAGTCACCTTGTGAATGTCTGCATCAGAATTTAAGGTTATTACATGCATTCAAGCATCTTATGTGAGAGGGACTCCATGAAGGTCCTACACTGGTCACAGCCAAAAATTGCAGGGTTTGAATAGTTCTGTATTTAAAGAAAATACATCTAAGTTTTGTGATTTAGCTGACATTTTCCCTCTGTTTTTTACCTTTAGTGCCAAGCTACAGAATATTTAATGATTCAAAAGCAACTGATAGTGTTCTTGAATCCGGCAGCCAACAGAGATGAGGCTGCCCCATCTCTTTCCCAGATGCAGGCAGTGACAAGGCTGAGCAGCTTTTCCTAGCAGGCACATAGAACACAAGAATACACCATGTACACATGTACACAGCTGGCTGCATGGATGAACAGCCAGACACGCTCACATTCACATGAGCTCAGGCACAATGGCCTCACTTGATTTCCCATTTCTGGCCTGGGGCAGTTGTGTTCCACTCACCCACCCATGACTACAATTTCCCTGGGCTGCAGTAGTCACCCAGCCCAGGGTCTTGTCCTTGAAGAAGCCTTCCTGTGTTCCTCTCCTTGTCCCCTGCTCATCACCACATCTGTCCAGACTTTCACCAGCACCCACACACTCACACACCTGCCCTGGCTCCTGGTGATGCACTGCAGCCAGGCACAGGGGCTGGCATCGGGGGCTGGCACGGGCTGTCACTGACTGAGGTCTCCCCAGTCACTGGCCCCCAGACATTAATTATTTCAGATCAAATAATTTTGAAAAAAATCTCACTAATTATCTTGAAACTATTTTTGCCTGAGTCTTGCACAAACATAATGAATAAATTTACACTGTTCTAATTTCACATTGTGCTAGGACTGTCTTGAGTATGTTTAAATATCTGAAGTACTGAAGCATTGTTTTGCCAGTTCTCCCTGAGGCTGGAAAGTGATGGCAGGCACAGCAAGCAGACTCTGGTGTGGGACAGGTGCCCTCTTTGTGAGATCTCTGTGCTGGGGCATGCTCTAGGTATGCCAGTAAAGATGGTGGCTTGCTTGTGAATAAATCTTCAATGATGCCTAAATTAAAAGGATCTCAGTACTTTCTGATTTGATTAATTCCCTGGAAAGTGCCTTGTAATGGTATTATACGGTTTTTTTATGGATTTTTAAAGGACACTTGAAGAAGCTACATGCTATTTAAAACAGTCCTCAAAGAATAGTGCCTTTGCCTCTCTGGCCATTTGACATTTCTGTTATTGACTGAAGTTATTTAGGAAACAGCAGTTTTACTGAGTAGTAAGACAGTCAGAAGATGCCTTGAGGTTATACTAATGAGGAAGAAGTGATGAAGGCACAGTGCAGAGCACAGCCAACTGATGGCAGGGGCTGCAGGTCTAAGTGGGGGTAGGCATAGTGCTCAGGAGAAGAGAAAATACAGAGAATATAAAAACACAAGTGGAAGGAAAAAGAGATGGTTGAAACGAGGTGTGCAAACCACCTGTTCATGTCTTACAGCTCTCTACTGCTCCACTGTCTCAACTGATAGCAGCCACAATTTAAATCTGTAGTTATCTGCTGTTAAGAAAATGGGAGATGTTTTTTGTTCTATGTGTACATAACACTTCTTTGCGCTATCAGGAACATTTATTTTTTATCCTTTTTTTTAAAAGTCATATTTAAGAAACTGTTGCTCTCATGCACTTTACTACTCTAAGTCATTTAAGTTGTGGCTAACACTGCAGTAAAACAGTTCTGCAATTGTGCACATTTGAATTAAAGGACTCAAAATTGCAGGTGTGAGGTGCTCTGGGGCCATGAGAGATGGATGTCTGAATTTGCTGTGCAGGAGAGAGGATTTAAAATCTTTGAAGGCTCTAACCATCAACTCCTATAATTAAGGCCTCACAACTAAGAATAGGAGAGAGATGATGGGATTCATCCTGTTATATATCCAAAGCAAGTGGTCAGTGCTGTTTTGTGCCAGAGGAGATAATCCCAAGGTAAGATAAATGAAAGCAGGTCTATCAGTGAGATCCCAGTAAAATTTAGGGACTGCTGGGACCTCTCTGAAGGTTTTTCTGGAAATAAAATATTAGTGTCCAAGAGCATTGCATGCCAGCACTGTAAAACTAAAAATTACTCTTTTGCAAGTACCCTGCAAGAGATTCTTGCTGGGCCAATAGATACTAGCAACATAAAAATGAGATTAGGGAAGACAGCCAAAAATATATAGGCTTTGTAATTGACGTGCCTGGACTGTTGTCTGTGGAAATTCCTCAATGCCTCTGTTTGAAGTCAAAAATTTGGTAAAACAGGTTGTGGAACAAGCAGACAAAATAAACGGTAATGTCACAAGCACCATGTATTATCCAGAGTTTAAGAGACAATCTAGGGAAAAAAATTGCTGCACAGCAAAAGTAATCTCCAGCTTAAATTCACCTTAGATGTCCATATTTAAAAGGGACCAAGGGGTGTTAAGGGATAAAGGCCAGAACACCTGAAATTTGTGTTAGGAAACTATTAAAGAAAAAAATCGATTGGCACATGATTAAATATGACATATGGAAAAAAAGGTTTAAAATTATATGCTTTTCAAACCTAGTGGAGTTCTCTGAATGAGACAGCCTGAATGTGGATAAAGGTCATCAGAATTCCAGAAGATATTGAATAAGGCTTCCCAGTAAAGGCTGTAAAGGAAATAAACCAGGTAGGGCATAAGAAAGTTGTACATTGATGAAAGGTTGGATAAAAGTTGTGCCTTAGGAGAAAATGCATTTTTTTTACAAAGGAAGGTGTCACCGTGGCATCCCAAAGAAATCCGTGCTGGTATGTGTGTTCAGTGCACTCATAAGTGATCTACAAAAGAGGATGAGCAGTGAAGTGACTGTGATGATAGGAAGTGATGAGTTAATGGAAATGAGGAGCAATTGTGAAGAATGACAAAAAATAGCCTTATGTGATCAAGTAAGGGGGTGTTGGA
This sequence comes from Vidua macroura, assembly GCF_024509145.1. Classification (NCBI taxonomy): domain Eukaryota; kingdom Metazoa; phylum Chordata; class Aves; order Passeriformes; family Viduidae; genus Vidua; species Vidua macroura. The sequence goes on from NC_071573.1 coordinate 92,704,187, forward strand.
GTAGTTGATAAAATTCAGAGTAGACGAATGTGATGTGATATGATGTAAATAGTAATAAACTGTAGGAAATCTAATAAATCACATCTTTCTATGTAAAATGACAGGCTATAGCCTCACTGTAATTCCAGAGAAAAAAAAATCTTAGTTATAATCCATAGTCATATAAAATGTCAAGCTACTACTTACATTAGACAAGAAAATATTAAATTAGTGGGAGAAGAAGGAAAAGGATTAATATTATTACTGTGTAAATGATGTATACACATTTTGCATATTACAAGAAGTTTTGGTATCCCTGTCTCATGCAGGGTATAACACAGCATCAAAATGGACATAGAAGGGTGATAAAATTACTTAGGTGCAAAGAACAACAATATGAAATGGAACTTTTGAACTTGTAAATAGAAGAAGCTGGAACATGACAGATGTCAGTGAGATGCTAAGAGGCATAGAAAGCATAGGAAAAGATCATCTATATGTCTCTTTTCATGCATAAACTTACTGGGGTGTCAAATGAACCTAACAGAAGGTAAATGCTGAACAAACACAAAAAGGGGTTTTTTTTTGTGTTTTAGGATTTCCTTTACAATACCTGAAAGACTCTAGAAGTTAGTACAGACTCAGAGGATGACCCAGAGATGAGTTTATAAAGAACTATAATATCAAGGACAATTAAACAGAAAGACAAGAGTACTGGAATGTCTTCTTTTTAAGAAATTCCTGAGATGCTGCTCATGAATGGGAGGGATATTTTTTGTCAAAGTCCTCCCTCCTTTGACTTGCTGTTGAAGAAAAGATACTGAGCAGAATGAGCCTTTGATCTGGCTGAGTGCAGCCGTTCTTACTTATTAAATTTACTAATACAACAAATTCATATAAGAAACTATTTCAAGGAATGAGGAAGATCCAGTCTTGCTAGACATATTTTCTCAGTCCTTGTAGCTGCAGAATGGAAGGTTCTACTTACAGTCATAAGAATAAACATGACTTCATTTTCATTATCATGATTGATCAAAATATCTTTAGCAGCACTAACTTTACTAGATTTAGTTTTGATGCATTTCACAGTTTTCTTGTTCAATATACACATATCCTGCAAAAATTCCTATTATTATATAAATATGTATACATATGTATTAGTCTTCCACAGACTACCTTATGAATTACAAGAAGAGAAATGCTCCTTTTTGCATGTTTTTTTGTAGAAGCATTTGAAACTTGAAACAAACAAACAAAAAGAAGTCAATGAGTATCGTAAACAGGATGGGAAGTGTGTGTAGGGGGAGTATGTGATAAGTAAACCTAAAGGCCCAGGAAAATAAAAATCAGATTTTTTAGGAAGTGCTTTCTAAGTTTTTTATTTTCTGAAGTTTGTTCAAAATCTTACAGCAATGCAGTATTAAAATTATAGTGATTCCTAGTGATTCTACCACCCGTTTGACATCAATGTTAAGGGCAAAATTGCAGTGTTTTGTTTTCTTCATTGGCTCTCACTTAGGGATCACAACTGAGAAATATTGAGCCTGAGCAGGTGCAATAGAACTGGTACAGGATATGCAAAGTAACTTTGAAAAAAAGAATAGCACTTTTTATTCACTTTAAATATTATCACTTTAAATATTTCTCAACTACAACCCAAGGGCAACAGTTTTTTTTTAAATACACTTTTTATATCATAAGGTAAAAATAGCTGTCCTGAAATATCTTCTTACAGACAATTTAAGAAGATAGTTCAGAATACATACAGAAATATACAGATAAATACAGAAAACTAATAATAGTTACATAGTTTATACTCATATAAACAGTTTTGTGGTATCATACAAATAATCACAGTCTAATACACCTTTGGTATTAAAATAATTCATTGTACTCCTATTGTACTCAATCAGTGACTGCACATCTTGTGAAAAATGGCAATATTTATTTTGTTATTTGACACAAAGACCAAAACTAAAGTGAAATGTAGGAATAGACCTTTTTGGGCTGTGTTCAGTGATATTCAGTCTACATTCAGCCCAGTACTTAATATCTGCTGATATTTTTTTACATTTTCCTGTTGATGTGTTTATTTTCTTTACTTTGATGATTCTTCTCTTAAAATACACATAAGAAACAAAACATTCTTAGCTAATCTCATCAGTGTACTCTTGCTGATCTGTGGTGTCTCTGCAATCAGAAACTGCATTAATTCTTGTATGTATGCTCTACTCTTATGTAATTTGCTGCTACCTGTCACCCTAAGTCTCTTTGTTCCTGTTCTCCAAGTAGATCTTCCAACTGAATCTCTTTTAAGTGGTTTGATGCTGAATTTTACTCCTTTGAAGAGGTGTAACATTTGACAGTTCTGAAGGTTTTAGACTTGTATATATTGACAAAATAGGTATTATACAGATAGCAGCTGGCATTTTTTTTTCCACATTCTGCTCTGTTAACATGCTTGTATCTTAACTAGGTAGGGGCAGACTTAGAAGATGTGTTTTCTGGGTCTGTATAGCTCTTAAAACCTCTTTCAGTATTGCTTACTTCAGAAGCAAAATCTTCCTTGAAATTGTGTGTGTGCAGCAGTTAATTTTCTGGGAGTTAACGTATATTAAATTTCTTCTAGGATTTTTACTTGTTTTTTTTTTACTGAACACTAAGTAAGTAAATAAGTATATATTTATATATGCATCTAAAATTAAGAACTAACCTAAATAACATTTCACAGTAATAATTTTTCTTTATGATTCTCCTTTCCCTCATTTTTTTGGGTACAAAGTGGATAGGCAATATGTGTATGAATAATTTTAGAACCTGTGTATGAATAGTTTCAGAACTAGAGGAATATATATACAGGAGAGTAAAAGCAAAGCGGAGAAAAAATGGTCTCTGGATTGTAAGAAATGCTTAGGTTAAACAGTGCTAAAACATTTTCTGCCTTATTCCTCATTAGAGTCTGTTTATTTTCCAAAATAATAATGCATAATAACCTGTATCTACAGATAGGAGTACAAAACACCTTTTGGAATAAAACTGGGAGCAATCACTGGCAGTTACAACAACTTCTGCAAGTAGGTAACAAGCGCCTGTGTAAGGAAGTTGCTAAGTCACGGCCATGTGGGGGCTGTGAGGGTTCACTTTCTACTGCAGCAATATGGAGTTTAAGAATAAAGGTTAATAAAGTTTATATTATAAACTTTATAACAATATAACTATAAAGTTATTTAAGCTTAAAAATAAAGATTAATAAAGTTTTACTTTAAGTCAGCTCTAAGGTTTCCAAAGAGATTGGGGACATAATTTGTCTGTCTCCATGGATGTCATAGATGAAGTTAAGATACTGCATTTACATATGCAGTTACATATGGTGTACTGTATTCTTTATACACTAGAATTACACATTTCTCCTCCTAAAATGAGGTTCTGTCTCTGACAGATTTTAGATGAATCGCTAAGATGCACTCCTTTTTAAATGCAAACCTTTCACACCCAAGCAGTAGGAAGGCTGCTGTGCAGCACAGTTTGCAAGGGGTACTTGACTTACCGAAACCGATGTTGGAGACATGAAGTAGATGGTTAGAGTAACAGGGTGGTGGGCTGTCACTATAATTTTCTCTTTCTGTTTTCAGAACATCAGTTCTGTAGTAATTAAATTATTTTAAATTGTTTGTGGCATTCGTATGACATTTCCCCTGGGGTTCTAGGAAGAAGGATACAATGCATCTGCAAGTGTCTGCAAGCAGGCTGATAATTTTTAGTGAACAGTACATAACTGAAATATTCATGCTAAGTTCATGGTGTAATAGGTTCCTTCTTTGCAAATGTTGGATAATAAAGATGTCTTATTAAAGTAAATCAAATGATAGGTATACCAGAGAAGATTTTTATTTTAAAAGTTTCCTGAATCACCACAGCCTTTTTTTTAATCTCTTCATTAGAGTTATTATATTTGAAATATAGTAAAAATGATTACTTGTAAGTTCTTTAGTTGTAGGACCAAATCCCTTTTATTAAATCCATCTCATTAAGATTTAGAAACCTCCTACAAAAATTTGACAGCGCTTCTCTGAAAGATTCAGTCTGAGACACCCACTGCTAGGAAGTTAAACACAAAACTGCAGTCAGAAATACTCTTCTGGTTTAGGTATAACAATAAAATATAGGATTATACTTGTTCTCAAGCACTTAAAATACATATAATAATCCAAGCATTACAGTCCACAGAATGCCCTTATATTTTTCTCTGTTCAAATATTTCATTAATGCTTCTCTCCAGGTCAGAGTCAGTACAACTGTTGTGTAGGGCATTAACAAAATCAAGTAGGAAACTAGCAACAGTGTGCACTCTAAGTCAAGGTTTCTTGCTGAGGAATTCCTGTTAATGAGCTATCGTGCCCTCACAAAGTCTGTAGGATGTACAAACCAGATACAAAAGCCTGCTGAATAAACCCTTAGTTTTATTTTTTGAGAATTAAAAAAAAACCCAAAAAACAACTCAACCCAACCAAAACAAAAAAAAGGAAAAAAAAAACCCAAAACCAAACCAACAAACAAAACCAAACCAAAACACCAAACAAATAAACAAACAAAACAAACAAAACTCCCCCCCCCAAAAAAAACCAAAAACATGACACCAAAAAGACCAAATACCCCCACTTTTCTTAGCACAAAACACATGGAACTACAAATATTATACCACAGAAATATTGCTGTTCAAAGTATAGAAATCTTGATTAGTTGCAACACAAAGCATATTAAATGTGTCTACAGACTGCTGTTCTTGTTAAAGTAGGTTTCAGAACATCAGAAACTCTGATATTTTAGTACTTATATAAAAAACTTTTTAAATGTCATTTGCCAAAAACTTTTGAACACTCTCTTGCCATTAGAACTGTCAGTCTGTTGAATTTATGGCATTAAGGCTAATGCTGAAATTTCACATTTGAATGAATAAGTCATACATTGTTAATACTACAGAACCTTAAATAATGATTCACTGCATAAAAAGATGTTGAGTGTCTCAGAAAATCCAGCTGTTAGGGGTTTTGATCCGAAGGGAAGAATGGTATAAATGCAATTTTATGTGCTGTTTGTAATCTAGAAAAAATATTTCAAAATTAAGTTTACATATAGGTACTTATGTAAGAATATATACTGGGTGAGGGAAAAGAAAACCAACTGCAAATTTTCCTTTCTTCTTTTTCAGGTCAGAACTGTGGAGGCTTAGTACAGGGACCAAATGGTACTATAGAAAGCCCTGGATTTCCTCATGGTTATCCAAATTATGCCAACTGCACATGGATCATTATCACAGGAGAGCGTAACAGGATACAATTGTCATTTCATACTTTTGCCCTTGAGGAAGATTTTGATATTTTGTCAATTTACGATGGACAACCACAGCAAGGCAATTTAAAAGTGAGGTAAGGTCCCTTTTTTCTTTCCCAATTCCTTTCTGTCGGTCTGTCTCTTTACCTTTCTTTCTCTCTCCTGAGTATATGTTCTGATGATATGTTAGAACATATATTGGTTCATCCCCAGCCAAGGGGACAGTAGTGCTCCAAGATCTCTCAGAGAAAGCTGTTAATCCAAATTTCAGATTTTTGTGGCCCTAGCTTGTGTAACAGTAATATCAGTTGTACTTAAAATTTACACAGTCCAAGGTCACTTTTAGAGAAGGTCCTGAGCACTGAAGTATTCCATGTTTCAGTATATTTTTTTTATTTTTCTGCTGGTGGAACCCAGGTTTTGCCAAGAGTCCCTTTCTTGGAGGCACCAGTCACCAGTTTTTGAAAGAATTCTTACTGAGATGAGTTCAGCCATAAATTGTTTGACATTGCCAACACTGAAATTCTTCTCCATTAAGCAGTTAGGGATCCTTAAAGGTCAGAAACTGGTGTGTCTTATCTTTCCAAATACCACTGACATCATAAAGAGGCTTTATGGAAGCTTTTTGATTTGAAGTTTTTCACAGCTTCAGGTTTTGAAGCATTAATTTCATTGGTGTCTTGTTGTAAGTTCCTCAGTCATTTGCTGGATCTGGACTGCAGAGCTTTCTGGAAAAGCAAACAGTTCTTTCAGTGCTGTTCTGTCATTTTCTGTTCAGGCATGAGATTTATTGAGTACTGTAAAACACTACTGTCAGTTCTGTTGTCTGATTACCCTTTTATATGCTGCTGATTTATACTATAGTGCTAAAACAAATGTGGGAGCGTCACCAATTTGTTCTGCATTTTAGTGGGTATCATAACTGTTTATTTTTGACAGGAACAATGTTCTGATTGATTGTTTACTCAGTTCAAAAAGTTCTGAAAACTTTGGAATGTAGTACACAGCTACCAATGATTTAGATGCACAGTGTGTGGGCTCCATTTACCGTACTTAACTGACCTTTAGTACTTGGATCACCTGTAAAAAGGAGAAATATTTCTTTTTAGTCAAATGCTTTTATTAGCATTATCTAACATGTCTGCTTGTTTTGTACTAATCTCAGTAGAAAATAGTTTAAAGGAAGAGTACCAATAAGCAGATATTTTATTTCTCATTGCTTGTATTTGGCAATCAGCTACCTTCACAAATGGCATTATGATGAAAAAACATTTGTTGGCTTTGCAGCATGCAGAGGTTAGCATAGCAGAATTTGAATGACAGGTTTCTGTTGAATTCTTATATCCCATGTCATATCCTTTGTTTTACAAAGAGCATTCACAGGAGTATCCCTCTGCAGTTATGCATTTCAAGACAATTCTTTTAGCAAATATTGGAAAATTACAGTATTGGTCTTTTAGCTGACAGCATGCAGATGCAAGAGAGCATCTTGGAAGTTCTGCTTCAGGGCATGCACGTCTTTTTCCCCATTGTTATACTTACCACACCCCATAGTTAAAATATTCCACTAAATTTTGGGTAATTGTTTTTCTTGAGCCATTGTGCAAAATCTGGAGCTCTTCCTTAAAAATAGCTGTGTATCTATATCACCACCACAAACTATAATAATTAAGTAATACCCACTCCATATTTTGTGTAGTATTTTTTTCAGCTGCTACACAAAATTGAGTAAAAATTAATAGTACATTCAACTATTTTATTGTGCTGCCTGAAGGACCTTTCAGTATGCTAAATATGCACCAGGATACTTCCACTACCTGTTGATTGTAAAATCCAAAAAAATAGAAAAACATATAAAATATATTGGCAAACACATATAAAATGGTTAGGCAAAGGAATAAATTGGCCTACGCCATTAGTGTGGAGAAAGAAAAGCAAAACAGGAGGTGATTACATGTATATGAAATTTGGTTAGTGCATTAATAAAACATTTACTGGTTTATGGGATAAATTACACCTGGAAGTAATCACAGGCTTTTGTAAGCTATAAGGATGTTTAGAATTAAGGTATTAGTGGGAAGAATAGAGTAAACAGAAGATAAGGTACTAACAAGTGTGATTTTACATCTTCCTATTTTTCTAGGAAAAAATCCAACTAGCATTCTGAAATTCTGTGCAAATCTGAGACACGTGACCCAAAATTGTCCTTAAAAGATTGCTACACTGGCTTTATTTTTATCTTTGTAAAGATCATAGAACAAACCCCAAGATTTTACACATAATATATAATTTTTATATAGATGTAGATAGTGTGTGTGTATATATATATATACACACACACACATATATTTCATCCAGGAGTACAGCACAGGCTGGGATCTATCTATCTGGGGGGCAGCTCTGTGGAAAGCAACTTGGGGGTCCTGGTGGTCAGCAAGCTCACTGTGAGTGAGCACTGCGCTGCTGCTGCAAAGACGGCCAGCAGGGTGCCGGGCTCATCAGCAGCAGCATCACCTGCAGAGATAACAAGTCATTGTTCCACTCTGCTCAGGACTTTTCAGGTCACACCTGGAATACTGTGCTCAGTTTTCCTCCCAGTTTACAAAATGGTGTGAAAAGGCTGGAGAGGGCCCAGAGAAAGGCCACAAAGATGATCAGTGATTGGGAAGTTGCCATGTAAGAAAAGACTGAGAGAACTGGGCTTGTTCAGCCTAGAGAAGGGTAGAGCTTGTCACTGTGCTCCAGGACTGAAAGGGTGGCTACATAGGAAATGGAGACTCCCTTTTTGTTACAAGGAGTTGTATGGAAGAAATTAGGGGTATAGGGTACAAGTCACTTCTGGATAGATTCCAAATGGACACACAAAGAAATTTTTTTCACAAAGAAAAACATCAGCCATTGGCAAAATCTCCCCAGGGAGAAAAAAAATCTCTCCCAGGTGGATTCCCTGGTATTGGAGGCATTTAAGATTCAGATAGACAGGGTGCTGGCCATTTTAGTTAGACTGTGCTTTTGCTGAGAAAGATTGGACCCAACAATTCTTGAGAATCCTTCCCACCTTGAATTCTATGATATGACTATGATTCTGTGATATATAAAAGAAGAAGTTTTAAGTCTAATGCCACCTATTATGATAATGCTTTGTTGCATAATGTGGTCTTAATTCTACAGAAAACCAAGAAGTTGGATAATTGATTTCACCATACATTAGAACCAAAACAAATATTTCAGTTCTATATTACTGAAAGAAACTTACCTTAAAGCAAAAATATTGCTTTATCAGTTGATGGAGGAAAATTTCAAAATATAACTACATTCTAATTTAACTGAGAGAAGGTGCAAATTATATTTTTGATTTGTATTTTATATTCTAAGGTAATTTTCATTTTCTATATGCACTTAATTGTCAGCATGTAGAACTCATATGAATGAAACAGAAATGCAAGTGGGGTGCACTGAGACAACAGTTATTATTCAAATGTGTTCCTTGTGGATCATTTCCCTATGTCAGCATTATATTCAGTAAATCAATGTAATTCAGGAGCTAGCGAATACTTATTTTGACTTTTTTTCTTTGTCATATGTATCAGATAAAATAGTAAATGGCAATATTTTTAAATAGAAAGGAGAAATGTATGAACAAGACATAGAGACATAGGTCAGCTGTGAAGAGGCTCAGCATAAAGGCAGATGGGAGCTGACAATAGTGACTTATTGACTGCCAATAGATACATTACCTGCCACAGACAAGTGAATTCAAAACAGACATCTTAAGAGTTTATAGATTTCAAAACTCATTTCAGGGTTTGTTGTAATACTTATTTTTCACATCTGAAAAATGCTCATTAGTTTTAGTATAATTCTTGTTACAATATATTTTTCTACATGCAGATTTCTTGAATAGGGGATTCATAGAGAGGTGTAGGGAAACCATAGCAGGACTGGATAAACAGAAAAGCTGTATTGAAACCTCTGTTTCTGAAGAGGTGGGGTGGGGTGTAAGTGGGGTGAGGTGTAAGTTGGATGTTAAGACACAGAACTATGAATGTTACAAACATGATGAACTGAGACTTTGTACGTGCAATTGCCTCCATCTCAGTTTATACCATAAGGGTACAATTTTTTTCCTATGTCAAATACAGGTAAATGCTGTAATCTCTGTGTAACAATGTATGTCAGCAAAATTTATTCTTTTAGTATCTCCCACTTAGTTTAGCTAAGAGTTAGTCGCAGACCTGTGTGATAAAATCTGAAAAATTTTTCAGATTTTTCCAGACAGTCCTAAAAACTTTCAGACAGTCCTAAAAACTTTGAATAATGGATTACAAACAATTTAGTTTTCTTTACACAGCAAAGCTACTAATTAAATTGTATACACTAATGGGAAGACACATACGTGCAGCTGTGAATTTTTTTTTACTGTATGCACATCTGCCAGTTATTTTAGACATATATAATATATATTCTTTGGAAAGTGATTTTAAAATGTCTACTTCCCTTCATGGCTTCTCAGGCCTTCCAAGCATTATTTACTTTACTGCAGCCTAACTAATAATATAATAGATGCTGCCTGTTATTACTCATATCAGTTGAAATAAACACTTTTGTTTTAATGGAGCAGTAATGCATATGATGAAAGTTGCTAATGTAACGTAATAAAATACAGCTTACCAAAATTTTTCTGACAAGAATATATAAAATTTGTGCTTAATAGCAATATATTCCCTCTGCTTTCTTGAATTGTGCAGCAATAATAGGAATTAAATATGAATTATTCACAGTATTCACTTTTCCCTGTCTCCAGCAAGCAATAAACCATATGTATATTCTGTACATCATAATCCAAGCACAGAGGCAAAACCTAAAGTCTGAGGTCTCGCTTGCTATTAAACCTCTTTTATCTCAACAAGCCATGTATACAACATTTTAAATTTTTGTTTGTTTTTTGTTCTGTTTCTTTTGTTGTTTATTATTTGATTGTTTCTTCAGAAACCATTTCTGTCTTCCATCTCTCCAGGGTCACGAGAACAGTGAAGCAATGATGGGGTGATTGACTTTTCTACAGAACTGCTGACACTGCAGCAGCAAGAGCTTTGTGCAGTTTAAAGTTCTTATTTCATTTTTCTTTCCCCATGAAAATGACATATGTAATTCTTTTTCCTTTTTATTGCACATCATTTCCTACAAAGTATAAAATACTTTTGTGTGTGTGAGCTGGTGTTGTGAAGAAAAGTATATAGGTTCCTAGAGTAGCATTTTTCCAGCTGAAGCTTACCTAGAACACAACACAAAGTAGCAGGCTAGTGTTCAAAATTTTAAAACAAGATTATTGAATAATTTCAGCAGAACATTGTGGTACTTCACATATCTCTAGGAAAAGGAAAGCTATTACTGTATATTATACAATTATTACTGAGTTCCTGTCAGGAGACATGCCCATCAATGACTACTGTTCCCTTTTTTATGTTAATTATAGAATCACTTAATAAAATACAAAATGGCTTGGGTTGTAAGAAACATAGATCACCTAGTTCCAAGCCTCTGAGTGGGCAGGGACATCTTCCACAACACCAGGTTGTTCAAAGCCCCATCCAAACTGAGCTTGAATACTACAAGGGGTAGTGCACACACAGCCTCCCTTGGCAACCTCTTCCAGTACCTCAAAACCCTCTAGAGGAAAGAATTTAACATCTAATTTCCTAATATCTAATCTAGAGGTCCCCTCTTTCAGTTTAAACCCATTGCACCATATCCTGTCACTCTTTGCTGTATAAAAAGTCCCTCTTCCTCCTCTTTAGAAGTCCTTTTCCTCCTTCCCTTGAAGTACTGGAGGCTGCACTGAGGTCTGCTCAAAGCCTTCTCTTCTGCTGGCTGAACAACCCCAGCTCTCTCAGACTGTCTTGTAGGAGAGGTGCTCCAACTTTCTGATCATCTTTGTGGCCCTCCTTGAAATCAGATTTTTCTTAGGTTTTTCAGCTATTAATGTATTAGGAAGAGGAAACCTTTGTAGTACAGGGCTAAAATGTGATTCATTATACATTACATAGCTGTTTAAGGAAAGAAATCAAGCTATGACCTGATTGCCTTAATGCTGACAAATATTTTCTGCCACCGTGGAAAGAGAATGTAATGGAAGGAAAGATAATTTATGTGTGCAATACTGGCAGGTTCAAACTCATGTTTGAAGTGTTTTTAGGGTTTTTTTTCCCTCATGTGGATAAAAGGTAAAATACCTATTCCCAAAATTTTAGCTTCCCAATTCAAAATCATAAGCTTTCTAATTTTGTTGGCAAGCCTACATGCTAAAAAGATTTAATAGAAATTGTATTAAATATAAAGCCAAATAAGGAGTCTTCTTACTAGCAAGCTAATTCACCAATTAGGACATATATAGGACATATTAATTACAGGTTTTAGGTTGATACTAAATGATGGCCAACTAAAAAAGATGATTTTTTTTTCCCTCCAAAATGATGGAACTCCCACCTAAAAAAATCTATTTCACATTTAAGGAACTATTATTCCTTGGGGGAAAAATAGATTCATTTAAGAAGGCAAAGCAGTGCTTGAATGTATACTGAAATATTCTTCATCAGTTATTTAAAGATTTTTTTAATGTAGTTGTTTAAGTTAGCATGATAAGATGCATGTGAGACTCACCATAGTGAAAAAGTGAAAATGTATCTGTGCTCAATTTCTTTGTCCTCTTGGAGGTAGATCCCTTTTTTCATCTGAAACTGATCATAATACACCTTCAAAAAACATATAGGTGTTGCTTCTTTGCCTCTTCCATACTTTTGAAACTGAGCCTGTGTAAGTGTCAGCAGTGATTTGATGCATTTGTATATAGTACTGTACTATCAAAAGTATTACAAGTAAGGATTTAGAAGATGAGAGTGAGGATATGGTTCCAAAACAATTTTTCAACTAAACATTAACTCATTTACTGGTTGTATAAGGAAATTTTATTCTTAAATTCTTTAATTTTTGAGAGTGAGGACAATTGCTGTCCTTTATTTTCTGCCATCTAAGCATATATTACACATACAGAATGCATTAAGCAGTTTTATATTAGTATTTCTGCATTTTCTATTATGTTGAGAAAGATAAGATTGTTTTATTTTAAATTATATATGTTGAATTGACACGATTATGTACAGAAGCTCTGCTGATCAGCATTCCTAAATGCTGTGTATACAAGAATTATTGCAACTGTCCTTGGTCAGACATCAGTCACTTCCCTTTGCTTATATTCTGACTGCAAACTAATAATTAAATTACAGCCATTACAAAACTTTAAGCTGGACCCCACAATGAGAATGAAGTCCAGTTGTCAATATCTGTCCCCTTTTGATTTTTTGCTGTACATCTTTATAGTGGAATTTTCTATAATTTCTATGCAACTGTGGTAGATATCTTTTTAATTACTACATAACCTGTGTGCTATGAAGACATTTTGATGCTTGTTTGTTTTAGAGAGGAAAAACATATTTTATACACTAACTGTCAAATTAAAGGGAACTGAAAAACCTTTATAAAATGTAGTAATCATATTTCTGATGCATGTAATTAGGTTATACTGTGAATCATGTTCTCTTACTGTCATCTGGTAATTACCTGCTTGCCTTAACTGAGCCTTGTGATTATTGACTGTATGATCACAGTCTGGTTTTGGATCACTCTGCACTGGACAGGAATGTAGTGATCATGGGACAGATAGAACATCAGAAATGTTCAAGCATTTGAAGGGAATTCTGCAGTCCCTGATTTCTGAATTTCTGCAGTGGAAGTTCAGCATCCTCTCCCCTATCATCCAGTGACACACAATCAATTTCTCTTGTAAAACAAATTTTGTAAACAAGTGTTCTCATAATCTTTCAGTTTACGATATTACTTGGAGACTTTCCTCAGTTTTCATACTGTTCCTGTTCACAAGAGTATCTGCTGGCATTATTAGAGGCCTTGGATTTTGACACTTATGTTTTTCCCACTTACTTCAGTCTAAAGCATACTCCTGCTTGCATCCCAGATTATTCCTGTGTTCATATTTGCATTTGAAAACTATGTATTCTCATCTCCATTCAACTCAATGAATCTATTAAGAATGCTAACTAGCCAGTGGCTAAGTGAAGCCCATATAATAAGACTGACTCTAATCATAAAGCAGTTTAAAGAGAAATTTTGATAATAGGCCCAATACAAACCAGGCAGGGAATAGCATTTAAACCTTCTCTTCTGTCTTCAACTTCATTTATATGTTTCTGTCTTTCAGAAAAAAAGATAATTTAAAAAATAATCTTTTATTTACCTACCACACCCCCAACACACATATATATGCACTGCTGATTTTTTTTTTGGAGAGTCTAGTGTGACCAGAATCATGAAACAAAAGCAAAATGGCAATTAAATGAAAATAATAGATGCCGATATTAGACTACCTGTTTATCTTAGTTGCTAAGATGTGCTTCTCTTGGCTTCTGAAGTAGAATATACATATTAAAGTAATAAATAACAAAATTATGATAATTTTAATGTAAATTATTAGAAATTATTTACCAAAAACTCGCCCTCATTTCTTCTTTTTAAGTACTTGAGATAATTTCTAAATAAATGAGATGAATTGTGGACACAATGGCTGAACAGTGGCCCAGCAGAAAAGGACCTGGGGCTGCTGGTTGACTTGCTGAATATGAGCCAGCATGTGCCCAGGTGGCCAAAAAAGGCCAATGGCATCCTGGCCTGTATCAAAAATAACGTGGCCAGCAGAAACAGGGAAGTGATTTTCCTCAGTATATGGCACTGGTGAGGCCTCAAGTCCTGTGTCCAGTTCTGGGCCCCTCATCTCAAGAAAGACATTGAGGGGCTGGAGTGAGTCCAGGGAAGGGCAATGGAGCTGGTGAAGGGTCTGGAGCACAAGTCCTCTGAGGAAGAGCTGAGGGAGCTGGGGTTGTTTAACCTGAAGAAAAGGAGGCTCAGGGGACACCATATCAGTCTCTACAACTACCTGAAAGGAGACTGTAGCCATGTGGCTGTTGGCCTCTACTCCAAGGCAACCAGCAATGAGACAGGAGGAAATGTCTTCAAGCAGCATCAGGGGAACTTCCAGTAGGACATCAGGAAGAAAATTTTCACTGAAGATATGTGGCATCCACAAATGCTCTGGGCAATATGTTCCACTGCACAATAAACAATTTCTTCCTAATATCTAATCTACACCTACTCTCAGTTTGAAGCCAATCTGTCTTGTCCTGTCACTACATGCCCTTGTAAATAGTTTCTCTCCACTTTCCTTGTAGGCTCTGTTTAGATACTGAAAGGCTGAAATTAGGCCACCTCAAAACCTTCAGTCTGAACAAACCCAATTCTCTCAGGTTTTCCTCATATGAGAGGTGCTCCATCCCTTTGACCATCTTGGTGGCCCTCTGGACTCACTCCAACTGGTCCATGTCCTTCCTGTGCTGGAGACGCCAGAGCTGGATGCAGTGCTTCAAGTGGGACCTCACCAGAGCAGAGTAGATGGGCAGAATCCCCTCCCTTTCCCAGCTGCCCATGATACCACTTGCATTCTGGGCTGTGAGCACACACTGCCAGGGCATGTCCAGCCTCTCATCAGCCATCACCCCCAAATCCTTCTTGGCAGGGCTGGTCTCAGTTTTTCATTCCCCAGCCTGGATGGATATCAGGGCTGACCCACCCCAGGTGCAGCACCTTGCACTTGGGCTTGTTAAACTTCATGAAATGCTGGTTCCTCTTGATGTCATTACGTCCTTCAGGTGGGTCAACAGCAGCACTCAGCTTGGTGTCACCTGCAAATTTGCTGAGGGTACACTCTATCCCCTTGTCTGTCTCATTAGTGATTATCCTTTACTATTCTTAAAAGTTGTAACAGTTTGGTGTTTTGAGAGCATTCATCAGAAGGAAAAATGAGACAAGATCACAGCTTTGTTCATGGTGATGAAGCAATCAAGTAGGGATTCCCAAGAGAACTGTACAGGGACCATGTGTTCCCAGATTCGAGGTAAAGACGACTGATGTTTTTTGTCCCATAGTTTATAAATTTTCCATCATAAAATTGATCAAAATTTCCTATTAAAAATGCAGGGTTTTTCTTTGCATTTAGGCTGCCATATGTGAGAATATTATTCAGATATTCCTTTGTGACAATGAATGAAACATTTGAATACCTTTTTGAAATTCTGCCTTTTTTTCACTAAAGGGAAGATGGTTGACCAACATCTAATAGAAGAAATTCCAAAAACTATTTGTCTTATGATGGAGGGCAAATACTGTGGTACAAATACATTGATTACTAGCATAATTTCAAGTATCAAAAGAGGAAGAGTTATTGGCATGTTACAGAAACCAAATGATTTAAAAAAAAAATTACTTTTAAAGGTAAATTCCTTTTTTTTAATGACAGAAGTGTTAAGTAGAGAGAACAGTAATATTAAACAAAATTATGTTTCTAATAAAGTCCAAGGCATTTGAGCAACCTGGTCTAGTGGAAGATTCCCTGCCCATGACAGGCTTGGAACTGGATGATCTTTAAGGTTTCTTTCAACCCAAATAATTCTGTGTGTCTATGAGTACTTTGGAGAATTAATTCCACAGAGTTTTAGTTATGTCTTTCTATGTTTTCTATGTTATATCTTTCAAAATCATAGTACCTGCCAACAAATGATGTAGTACATTAATTAGATTGGTAAATTTTGTTCATAATTATGAATTGAAGTTGTGGTATTATTGTGCATATATCAAACATCATACCTATCACCTTTGTGCCACACATCGTTTCATTTAATATTTGTAATAGGAAAGAGTTCTTTACAAAATGTATACCTTCTTAATTTATCTTATCTTAAAAGAGGTAAAGTACTGAAAAAGATGTTTTTAAAAATTCAAAATAACCTTGAAATTTCAAATAATGTCACTGAATAAGCTTAATATTGCTCTGTACAGTAAAAGAATCTGTTGTTTGGTTAAAACTTACAGTGTGCAGTCCTTCAATAAATGTTCCACAGCATATAGAATGTGAGGCTCTGAGAAGCATGGCATTTAACAAGAAAACCTCTCTCAGACATAGCTTCATGTTTTTTTCCTTTAGAAATCATTGAAAATATATGGAGAAAAGTCTCCCTTTCCTTATAAAGATAAAACACCAGGCCATTAAAACACCGAGCCATCAAAATTTCCTGTGTGCTACAAGCATGAAAGAACAAATTGAGCATAACAAGTAAACACAAGGATCATGAATAAGATTTTTTGTTTGTTTGTTTGTTTCTTTTTAATGTTTTAGGGCCTTTAGCCAAATATTCTAATATCATGCTGTGTGAAAAAGATGTTGGTTTCTCTGCTTGCTGTGAGATGTTCCAAGTTTGGAAGAAACTGCCACTCTGAAAAAAATGATGAAAGAATACATTACCATGAATAACTCAATACTCTGTAGTGAGGGAAGAAAAGCAAGTTATTTACATATAAAATGAAAAAATTACACTCCATCAGTGAATGAGTATCTCATGTCAGATTGAAAAGGGGCCAGTTTTGGGCTGGTGCATGGAACGTTTGCATGTGAATTCCTAACTTATAATTAAGTCAATAGCAGCATTCAGTCTACAGCAACCTAGTATTGATGACAGTGAATGGAAACAAATGGACGCAATTGTCTAGCAAACTGAATTTCAACCTTGATAACAGTTAAGCATCTTATTAACAAGGACTAAGATTTTCAGTGCCGTTTTAGAAGAGGCGTAAATAAGACCTTGTAACAAGAGCAGAAACTATGGCTTCAAGGAGAAGTTTTGTGATAGTGACTGCACAGCAGTGACTGAAGTTAGAAAGACACAAAAAGTGATAGTGTGACCCTTTTCCCATTGTTCGCAACCTCCACAGTTGATCTGTGTCTTACTATTTCTTTTCAATCCAAAGTTTCTTAAAGTTTTTTGTCCCCGTCTACCCATAATTTCTACAGAAATTACTTTTTTATCAACCTGGGTCTTATATGGTCCCTTTTATGTTTTACCTAACTCTTTTTCCTGGTTTTATTTCAAATTTCCTAACCATGATATTTCCACATCTGCCAAAATAAAACTTGCCTCATACACTTACAATAATCTGTAATTTTTTTAGGAGCGTGAATCTTGTAAACATGAGTGTTATGAATCAATATTTGAGAGACAGTATAACTGACAGTATAACTGGAAAGTTAATGCATTTGAGTGGACGCAAAGTCTGTGCAACTCTGCAAATTATAGGCAACTATGCTCTTTTTTTAAATTCCAAGAAGCCTAGGATTTAGTGACCAGAAAAAACCAAACAGATTCCGTAGACAGAAAGAATTTTTTATGCAGAGTTAGATGAGGAAAAAGGTTCTTTTA
Source organism: Vidua macroura (assembly GCF_024509145.1). Taxonomy (NCBI): domain Eukaryota; kingdom Metazoa; phylum Chordata; class Aves; order Passeriformes; family Viduidae; genus Vidua; species Vidua macroura. The sequence continues at coordinate 92,721,871 of NC_071573.1, forward strand.
CAAACTAAGCTTTCAGAACCTTTCTTTATTTGAATGTTTACTCCAAATAAGACACTTTGGAGGAAAATCACAAGATACGTATGAAAGCAACAGTGAATTCCAATATATGTAGATGTGGACTGTAGGGAAGGTCTAGTTTAAAGTATCCAAAACACTTAAAGGACATTTTTTCTACTTCAAACAAAATCATAATAGAAGAATCCTATGAGACAAAGAGAAAGCCACAGCCATGAACTCTGAATCCCCTTTAAAATGCTGCTTCTGAAATCCTGATTTTCAAATTCTGTACTTCTCACACTCCTAAGGTGAGAAAGAACAAAGGAACAGAACAGTATGTTGTTGTAGTTGTCCTAGGACTCCATTATACTACAAATCATCAACAATATACCATGCAGTGGTATATTTCAAGATTCAAGTTATTTCTTGCGGCACTACAACAGTGACAAATAAGGGGTATAGTTCTAACAGATTTAAGGAAATAACTTACCTAATAAAAGAAACAATAAATTAATAAAATAATTTGTGCAATTATTGAATTATATATTTTAAATTTTAAAATAAAGCACTAATTTCTAAATTTATAATAAAGAATACAGTGATTCATTTTACAAAAGCCTGTTTTAAAGTATTCAGCATATTTGGCAACTTTTTGCTATCTGTTCAAGCTTACTTTCACAGTATAGTCTTGTCCTCATTTATTTATTCTTGCTGCAACCATTAATCATAGGTTCTCTCATTCTTTTCTTAAAGACCTTTGCAAAATGAAATCTTGTTAAGTTCAGCATTTCAAGACACAGAGCACAGAAAGGAAGTTATTTTAATATTGGGTCTTAATTATTAGTACTGTTCCACTATTTTCTCTTTGTGTTTCAAACTCTCCGTCTTGTCACAAACGGAGAAAATAATTTTTTCTGCACCCAGTCTAAACAAGTCTTTGCAATTTTATAAGTTCACAATAAAGGTGATAAGTTCTTCTTCACAAGAGGAGTGTGTTAACACATTCTTGCCAATAAGCTTCAGTTTCCTATGCTCAGAGTTGTTGCTTGAGTGTAGGAAGGTTCTGCCTAAAAAGAAGTATGAATGTGCTTAGCTAAAGTTTTAGCTAAAACTATTTATTTTGTTTCATGCCAATGGTATTTTAGGAACCAATTTATGACTTTGAAATTACTTATTTTTCTGAATTTACATATTTAATATAACTAGAGGCATTTGATATCACATTGTGGAGGTGAACTATGAGGTATACTGGTACAATATTGATATGAGAAGGCAGAGTTTGAATTATTGAATATACAATTTGAGGTTTAATTATCATAAGAAATTTGCATAATTACCTTATTCTTGATTTTTCAAGTGGGTGGCTGTAAAAATGAATCCCATAAAACTTCTTTGCCTGTTTTAATAATTCTTACTGTCAGTATTTGCATGCTGTATTGATTAGTATGAAGATATAATCAAGTTTCTGCATTGCAGAGTTGGCTTAAAAAGACTTCAATTGGTATTGTATCACCTCATTCAGGTTTTGTATTTGAAATCACTTAATTGGTCATCTATTTCAGTAGTTCATAAAACTGCATTTAATTTGAAAAAATAAACCCTGAAATAATAACTCCATTACCCGATGTAGGGTATGATACATTACTTAATGAATGCACCTTAAGTCACATGTATCAGAAATTCAAATGTAAGTTGCCTGAAATATACTTTGTTGGTATAATTTTAACTCAGTCTAACTCCTGTTTTCCTCAATGGTAGTAAAAATTTTACATTATTTCTATCATAATTTAGTATGATTAAGTAAAAATCTCAGTCAAGCACTCAGGTCTTGGAAGCAAACTTAGAACATGAGATCTTTCTGTTTCTTAAAATATCATTTAATCTCCATTTTATTGTTTATGAAAAATAGTGTTTTCATTGATAGGTTCTCTTGCTAAATGCTGAAAGATTGTCAAGTGTCTTGGAGTAGAAGGTGTAGAAGTATAAAATAGTAGCATTGTTTTCCTTTGGCAAAAGAAGATCCCGTTTCCAGAGTCTTCACATTCTTTTAGTTTTTCAGAAACCTCAAATTGCTGAGTCTGCAAATCTGTATTCTCTGAGCATCTTTTAACTTTATTTATGTTTTTTTAGAGCCCTGGGACCATAATCCAAGGGAAGCAAGCTGCTAGCACATGTGGAGCTTTCCCAGCTCAGCAGTAAGGCAGTCTAGTATGTGCTAAATCAAGTCTTTTGTTTGTAATTGTAAAGACAGGTCCAATGAAGGCAGCTGTACTAACACTAAAGTGATGTTTTTGGGCAATAAAAGACATGCTTTTGACGTAACAACTCTTGGATCTTTGAACAGAGGAAATAAAGTGGATATAGAGCAGGAAGTATATTACCTCAGTGAATGCACACGTACAGCAGAGGCATTGGGGCAGGGTGCAGTGTGTACTTGTGTAAAAGATGATGAAGAGACAAGTATGTCAATGGAAAATATCTTTCTGTTGCCTCAGAGAGTCATGGAAATATTGCTCTGCCCTGCTAGTGTTGGCAGTGCCCCAATTCTACCAGAATATTTAATAGCAGAGCCAGAGCTTCTCTCAGATTTTATGAGACCTTTCAGAAAGCAGGTGAATATTTGTGTCTGATGTTTCTCTTTTCTTCCACCACAACTATTTCAGCCATTTTTGTTTCTTACAGAAAACATTGTGAGATTGAATGAGCCTTCATACATGCTGGATGTAGACCCATTGTCTCAGTATTGGCTCTATGGTTTCTGTAATTCCAGACAGGCAAAATCATGTGATTTAGTTAATTGGATCAAGTTTATGCTGGAGTGAATTTTAGAGTTCATACTTCAATGGTTTTCTTGTGAGTACATAACTTACCTTTTTTTAGTAGACAAAAATAACCATTCACCTAAATTGGATAAACACCATCAGATGCAAAAACGGGGTGACAGGGCTAATAAGAAGTGTTTGTGAATTCAATAATCATTCTGATAGAATTGCCTTTGATTGGAATGATAAGCATCTCCACAACGATTTTATTGGATGATCATTTCCTGAATGAGGCAGGAAACAAGGCAGCTTACATCCTTGGCTTAAAAATTTTTAGTGAAATCCATGTGTAAGGTAAATAATGAAGTATATTGCACTTAAACTTTAGCACTTAAATTTTAGCATGCAAAACTGCATGCCAAAAAACAAAGTGTCTTTGTTGAATAAAGCAAATCCCTCTTTCCCATCTTTTTACCTTAATCTTGACCATGACTTCTTTCTTCTGCTTTTCGCTCTTCTACTGTAATTGCTTTCTTGTATTCTTATATGTAAATTTCTCTTTAAGTACCATGAATTTAAAATAAAGCCTAAAGTATATAGTAAGAATTTATTTTTCTCATTTACACTTGGCTTCCTTTTACTTGGGGCAAATTTACAGCTTCTCTGATTCTATCTTGCTCCCTTGACCACCTCAAAGTGGAACACAAAAGAAGTAGATTGCTTGTATTGGGGCTTACCTACCCAGAGAAATTAAGGTATGGTAAATTCAGGGGTGAATTTAGAGCATTCACTGTCTAGATGGGTGAGAACAGTCAGATTGCTCAGAGAAGATTGAATTAGTTCATTGTACCTTAAGCACTGGCATCATCACATCCCCATATGACAAGCAGAGTCCAATCTGCTTTATACAGTTTTCAATTAGGTTGTGCTCAGTGTGACATTGTGTGTTACTAAAAAGCTTCCTGCTGGTTCAGAGTGTGAGACTACAGCTATTAGCCTTCTGCAAAATACCTCCATAGGTGTAACTACAGAGCACCCTTAGGCAAAGAACTTACTCTACTTAAAAAAAAAAAAAGTATCCAGCTTTTAGTTCATAGAAAAAGTGAGAAATCTGTGAAAAATAGCTAGTGTGCTTAATTTTATTGTTCATTAACATTTACTGGAAGGTAGATAGGTTTTTAGCATACACTTTCAGACTGTGGTTCATTAGATATATATCCTTTCTTGGCCTGGAGAAATTGGCCCTGATCCTGCTCTCCCCCCAGTTCCCATGGGAATGTTAGCTGCACTGCCTTGCACTAGCACAGTGGTGCATTTAACAAACCTGTGTGATTTGCTCCACTGTCAAAAACCTCTTAGTGGTTCTTCTGTCTTTATTTAAATACTTAAACAAATTTATGATTGAACAGAATGCCAGTTGCCAGTGTAAGGTTGGAAGTGGCAAATGTCATGGTAATTTGAAATTAGAGATACGTGGAGCATTCTAGCTGGCTCATTCATCTTGTTATCCATATCTTCAGTGTTCAGTAATATCTGTTTGTGTGTTTAGTATTCTCATAAATTCAGAGAAAGTAGCATTAGGACAAGAAAGTATCAGAAATTTTCTGACAAACAGATTTAATTGGAAAATAATGAAAGTCATATTACTTGGACTAATAAATTAACTTTGCAAAAAAATGCCTACACATTGAGCACATTGTGATTCAAAAAATGTTTAGGACAACGTGAGAACAGATGTCATATTTCAATTTTCAAACATCTCTTACCCAGTGAAATTAGTGAGTAAATGAGTAAATTGGTACTGGAAAACTGATTTCCACCAATAAGCTCATTAAGTGGTGGGGAAAAGAAGATGTTCCTTTTTTATTGTTTTTTTTTTTTTTTAGCTTGTGAAATGGACAGCTTTAAGAAAATTTGTAGAATTTGTGTTGTTTAGAAGATAAAGCTTGGAAACAAGGATACTGATCAGAAGCAGTAGCCAGAAGAAAAAGAAAAAAGCTTTCATAACCAGGATATACTTTCCATACAACCCTTCTTCCCAATATAATTGTAATAAAATAAAAATAATAGTAAAAAAGGCTTCCTTGCTTTAGAAGAAACTTTTGCATTTTCATGTAAGTTTTTATCAACTCATTTAATAAAATTATAGAAATGTAATGTTATTGTGAACAGGAATGTCAACTATAATATTCCAAGTACACTACCTTGGAATTAAAGCATCTCACTATAGTGGAAGATGGAGAATTACTTAAGCTCTGCCTGATAGTACATAAGGCAAGGCTTTCTTCATTACCTCTAAGTCACAGTTCCAAATAAATATTCTTTTTGTGAAGAGACCTTTCAGAGTTCTCTCAGATGCATCACTGTGAAGTGCTTTGAATAGAAATTAATTGCAAACCATCTTTACGTTCTTATTTGCTGATACATTACATGGAAACTTTTGTTCTCCACTCTGTTCATGTGTGGAAAAAGAAGTAAAAGAATACCTTCTTTCCTCAGTGTTTGGTTTTCTTTCAAATCTTTGAAGTGTAAACAAAAGCTGTCTTAAGTAAATGCTAAAATCTAGCTCTTTAAGACAGGTAGATTCCCTCAGCTTTGGTTTTCCTTATCAGTAATATAGAAGACGTTGTCAGGTCTCCCTGATGTTTTATTTGCTGTATTTCACTCACTTAATGGCCTTTGCTATTTCATGATCACATTGAAGTGAAGGTGAACATGAAGTACTTTTCATGTCTGATAGTGGTTTTTTTGCTTGACAGATAAAATTCTTTTACAAGCCCAGTCTTCCATTTAGTTTCAGTCTTTCCTCAAAACATTAACTTCCATAAAACATAATCATAGAGAGGAAAAATATCTGAGAAGTCATGTGTATGAGTCAGCATTCTTCTGTATTGTACTTCAGAGGGGTTTATGCGGTAGGGTTTTTTTCAGTCTGGCATTCATTTACTTTTGTATTGAACTCTTGCAACTATTCTTGGTTTAAATACATTTGATGTGGACAGTCATAGTTAACATGAGATTTATAGGACTGACCTCCAGAAGTCTTCTCTCCCATATCATCAGTGGGGACCTAGAAAAAATATCAATGTAATAGTCTATTTTTGGATCACTGGACTTTGGAAGATGAACTTGAAGAAAATGACCTGTAGCTGAATATCTTTGAAGGTCAAAGATACCTGAAAGCTTACTGCTTTTGTTAGCTGTCAAGAATAGCTTAAAGGAGATGAAAAAATGGCTGAAAGGAGAGGAGCAGGCAAAGACAGAAACTAAGAACCAGGGAATCTGAGGTTTATTTCTGAATCCTTCTCTAAAATATTTTGTGACTTCAGAGATACCACAAAACATTTTTGTTTGGTTTTTTTTCAATACAAAATACATGATCAAGAGAATTTTTGGATTTAAAAATTTAATTAACTTTTTGTGAAATGCCTTCTAGAATTGAAAGATATATACATATAGCATAGCTTTAATTTAGTCTTCTCAATGTATTTATACAGTGGCAGTGTAGCTCAAGTACGTGAAGGCTTTACATGGGCAAGGATCACTTTGAAAATCTGATGCAAATTCACAGTTAAATTGTATGTAGTCTCTAACACAAGGAAGTGAGAGAGAGTAAGTGTCAGCAGCAAAAGAGCAGCTTCCAGAGAAGTCTGAAATATCACCAAAGTTCCTCTAAATATTTTTTCCCTGCATTGCTTTTTCCTCTGCAATTCTCCCAAGGGTATACAGAGAAGTTAATTCTTATGGAAAGAGAGAAGAAGTTTATGGAGCACAAAATAGTAATTGCTTTTGGAAACAAGGATATTGTCTAAAATATGGCCTTTTGTTACTGTTGTTTAATCTATACAACTCTGAAGAGCCAGTCTGGAAATCATCCAGGAGTATCTGTCCTGGAGTAGAATATTCCCATGTTAGCTTAAGGAAACAGAAATCTATTTAAAGATATCAGTGTCATAATCCATAAAATCATTGGTGAGATTTGCAAGTAATATGTTTTGATTTAAAGCATCAATATATCCTGTTTTATGATGATACTGAATACCTCTATTGAGAAGGGATTTTATAGAAAATTTTGGACTTTGTATTTTTTGGGGCAAAATTCTACTATCACCTGTAGACTTCAGGTGTTGTTCAGTGGATTCACACACATTTTGAGAGGAATCGTAACTGTCATTATAACTTCTGGACCTGATTTTGGATTTTGACAGAGAATAAGAGAAAAATGTTAGAATATTTTTGTTGTGATAGTATCATGTATACTAAATTTATATGATAAAAAAATTAAGTACTTACGTGTCCTTTGTTTTCTTTCCAACAAAATAATATGGATTCAACTCATCTTAAATGTACATATTACATATATGAGAAACTGCTCTCTGAAATAGCTTAACTCCTCTGATTAAAGAGACAATGTCAATTCAATGGCAAGCCTTTTTTATGATTTAAACAGCAGAGGTTAGGTAAGATGAATCTTACCAAAATGAACACTGGAGGAAAGAACAATAGCTTGAAATGCAAATTTAATCCTCAAATCATGTGTTTGGAGCAGTGTGGGATCCTAAGACAGAGATTTCTTGTACTTGTAAAACTGTTTAGTGATCCTGTGATTTTATGATATGGTTGCTTTCTACCAGGATAAAATATGAAGAGGAAGAACACATTTTCCTGATAGTTCAGTAGGTGTATAGGTATTGGATCACAAGGTGATCTAAGAGGAGAAAGCTGAGGTTCTGTATTATCTGGCTTCAATAGGAATTTAAGTTTTGTGGCTTTTTCCTCAGTTTTAGTCCTTTTACAGCTAAAGTACAAAAAAAAAAAAAACAAAAACAAAAAAAAAAAACAAACAAAAAACCAAACCAAAAAAACCCCTGAAACCTACAAAACACATTTTTATGAGTACTTCTTTCCACAAATTGAAAAAAAATTATACAGATCTCTAAATAATTTATTACACTAAAATTAGCTCTCAGCTTGTGAGTTTAGGTTTCCAGTGTGGGAAGCAATGTTAGATCATTGCCTATTTGTAATCTTGCTCTTTCCCAAAATAAAATGTATGTGATTTATGAATTTATCTCGAGGTTTAGTAGGAACTGTGAGAACTGATGTATGTGTTTGGACAGAGCTCTATAGCAGCTTCTTTTTCTGATATGTGAGCCAGAGAAAAGGTTTCATCTGTGTGTGCTGGAATATAAGCAAGGGTTGCATCCCCTGGTAAACATAGCAGGCAAGTCTGATACCCCTTTCCTTTCCCCAGCCTTCCTCCACTTTGTCCAGTGCACTGGGAAGCACTGGCTGCATGTGAATGAAGGTTTCTCACGGGATGAATGAAGGTTCCATTTTTTCCTACACGGTAGTGACAACAATTTTCTGGGTGATGGGAGTAAAGACATAATTTTGCCACAAATTTCTTTGTATGACTATGTTAACAGAGGCAGTGTCTGTCCTTGTCTTGTAGAATCAGACCTGAAGAAGAGATGACTCTGTCAAGCTGGAGGGTTTGGGGGCTTGGCTTTCTTTTTGTTTGTCCTTCAAGCTACAAACTTGAACTTAAGTGCAAGACTATTCTAGAAGGTCATGGGGAAATTTTTACTTTCAAACTTGTTTTGACTAAAGCAAATACTCCTCTACTATAAGATATATTCCTATTTCAACAGTAGAACTTTTTTTAAAAATTGTATTTTTCTCAATAAATAGTCATACTGTTCATTTTATTCTTTATGAAAATTGTATACTTCATTAATCACTGTCCAGAATTCCCAGTGATGATGACAAGTGAGTTACCCAGATTTTAAGAAGCCCATGTGGTGCTGTCTGCACCAAGATTTACTAATAGCAAGCTGAAATAACAATGTTATTCCTCCTGCTGCCTGTATCTGTGAACTGACTATTTTGCAAATGGTTGCAGTCTTTAGTGCTACTCTAGAATCAATGAATAGAGATGAAGAAGTGTTTTTGTTTTGATGATGAGCGCAAAGAAGAGAGGAAATCCAGCACAGACAATACAGCATTGATTCAGAGATAGTATTCATTGCATTGCAGTTAATTTCTAATTGTTCTGACTCATTTTGTATATTAGACTGAGTTGATGAATGTGCTTTAGAATCAGTTAATGAGTAGTGAATATGGTATTTAGCAGCACTGTTCACTGTATAGCTGGCAGAAATGTCAAAATTTTGTCACAGTAATCAGAATTCATTTGTGACCTGGATAATCTTATCTAGTGTCAAAACTCCTTGGGATGAGCACTTTGTATGCGGAGCTTTCTCTTGTACCTCCACAGGATCAATTTTTAGAGAAGCAAACTAACTACGTGCTTAGGGTAGCAGGTCTCCCAGGCACTACAGTTCATATTTAGTTTAAGCCTTCAAGATTAAGTGGCTTTCCAGTTGCAGAATTCTAGTTTTGAGTAACTGTATGTTGAATCAACAGCTCTACACTTGAACACAGGAAACAGTGCTAGTAACACTCAGCCAGGTGACTTGGTGTTTTTAGGGAGAGTGTGTTTTTTCTGAATTCCAGCAGCACCTATTTTCTACTTTGGCAACTAGATCCTAGGAATTTGATTTCAGAATTTTAAAAAAAATCTTTTCTAAGTAAAAAAGAACCCCAGTTATGGATATATTTTGATCTTAAGTAAAAAATCAGATTTTTAAATTCAACTCTATTTCCAAAACATGATCTGACTTAGTCAAAAGAACAATCCACAATTTTATTCACTGATAAGAGTGAATTCTGCAGTTGAACATTTTCAAAGAAACTTTTTTCTGATCTGTGACAATGAATGCTGTTTGTTTTTAACCAGTGGCCAGTGTAGCTTTATTTGTGTTTGCTTGTTTTTGAACTGTTCCAAATTTATTTAGGAATCCCATTGCTCAGTTCTAGCTAGATCAGAACACTCAACTTTTCTTTGATCACAAATTTGCTTCTGTGATAATGACAGTAGTCTACAGTGGTAGAAGTAAAAAGATTCACAGAGATCTTTAAATTACTTAAATTAAGAATAGGCTAGTAGGGACATAATAACTTTAAAATTGGATGTAGTAATTTTAAAATAATAGGCTTCATTAAAAACATTCATATTTACTTAAGGGCAGTGTGGAATTGAGCACCTCTCAATGGAAATTATTTTACTTTTTAAAAAAGACTATCCTATGTACAAGTGATTGGGAAAACCAGTAATTTTATACTTAATATTTTGTAAACAATATGCTTCAGACATAGCTGTTCTGTTTTAGTTTAAACTAACAAAGATCTATAGTGAAGGTTCTATTTACTTTTTTCCCTTTCTCTTGGTAATTTAACAGTCCTTAAATGGGAGTGCAAAGGTAGGTGCTTTAATCCAAATGTAACGTTATATTACACCTTTAAGGTGACCTGGTAAAAGTGATAATCTGATTGTATGAGTTCTAAATAAGTATAGCTGTGTAGATAAGGAGCTGTAATAATTATAAAGGGCCTACACAAAAGTCATTATGGCGTCTTTTATCACAGTAACAAGAACAGAGACTCAGTAGTGCACAGTGTTTAATTAGTTTGTTATGTACAAGTAAAAAATAAGGATATTAATACAATGATGATCATAAAAACCATATTAACATTCAGGCTCCTGCAGAGACTCCATTAACCTTGACTAAGAGCTGTCAAAGCATATGCCAAGTTCTCATCCCTTCTAGACAAGGGAACAGATTAATTTTACTCTTGGATGAAGCATCCCACTACTGATGTAAAAAACCAAACCTCAGCTCCTGAGTTTCAGCTGATGGTACAGATCAGTACACTGCTATAGATGGACATCTAGAATACCATGGACATTGCAATCAGCAATTTCAGGAAGGGAAACTTAGCTGCATATTGAAATGGCTCTTAAGATGCTTTCAGGGAGCACAGGGACTGCAAAAGGCTTTATGTAAACAGAAAGTTTCAACTTCAGAGTTTGTTCTATTATCAGAGAAGGAGTTAAGTTGGGTGAATAAATATTAATAAACCCAGTCTTAACTAAGGACCTGAACTAGTAGTAAAAGAAGTTTCTCTTCTTTAGAGTAACAACTAATAGAATTCTATCTGCCTTGGCAATCATATCTAACATGTGCCTTGGAATTAAGGCTAAGCCAGTGCAAGATTTGGGGTATTAGCTGATGTTCTCTTTTAATATTTTTTTTTTAGCTTATAAGCTTTGTAATATAATTTCACAGAAAATGCTGTCCCATAAAAATTCTTGATTTATCTATTTTATTTTTAAAGACAACGTAGCCCTATGTGCTTTGGGGAATTTCTAACAATCTACTTTTTTTCAGAATGTATTTATTATTTCAAAATGGTGAAGCCTATAACAGGTTTTCCTTATTTTTACATAAAACAACTTTCTAAACAAACAAAACAAAAACATTCTTTTTGCTGCTTCTAGTGTAAACCAAATGAAATATTACTACATTAGACTAACTTCTTGGTAGTCATGACTTTTCTCTAATACTGCTTGTAATTTCAAGCTCTTGGCAAGGGTTAGATGGCAAATGTGAGTTTTTCTCCTGCAAGGTGGTTTTATAACAGGAATCTAGAATGTAGTATTTTATTTAAATGTTTTTATAAGATTCAAAGTTTTGTATTTATAGATCTTCATACACTGACTAGCTTAATTTCTGACAGAAACAAGGATATAATAGGGGGATAGATTTTGTCCTGAAATATTTTCGTAAAGGCATGAAATAATAGAAGTTATTAATTTAGGAGATAAAAGAAACACCAGGGTGCTGTGTTTATTTGAAAGAAGTTTCCTGTAGCAGATTCTTTGTTCAAAATGTTTTCAAGAGGAGACTAAATACTGTGCTGCTCACTCTACCATTATGTCTCTTCTTTTGGCTGCTAAAACTTCTCTCCACAAAATCTAGAAATGCAAAAATTGTTCTTTAACATATATCACACTTGCTGAAACATCAGCCACACTTGCTGAAACATCAGCCTTCTAGTCATCTAAATAGATTTTCTCATCCATCCTCAATGAGACTTCTGCCTTTGAGAATAAGCTTTAAATATTACAGCTTGTCATAAAAATGACAAATAATTTGCCTTTGTACTGACAGTTATAGGAAGTATGAGATTCTAGACATCTGCATGATGGGGTGAGAGCAAAGGATTAAATATTTTCTTGTCACTTGCCAGCAACCAGTCACCTCTAGTGAAGAGCACACCTTCTTTACTCTTAAGGCACGTACTCCCCACCTTATCTGAAGTTCTCAGTGTTTACCCATCTTTCGAACCTCATTAAATGTTTGAGTGTTGTTGATTAGGACACGTATCTCAAAAGTAGAAGCAGTGATGGACATAAGTATCAAGCTAAAAGCTTACACTGCTTGCAAGTGTTTGCCAACTCTCGTGTTTCAAATATGAGGCACTTAGATATGTCCAGAGCTTCCTAGGTTACAGCTTATAACCAGCTAATAATCAGCTTCCTAGGTTACACTGTATATTCCAAGGTCTAAGCTTTTTGTTCATAGTGTTCTTCCACTTCATCTGGTAACACACAGCAAGTAGTTAGAGCCAAACAGATATTCTGGTTGGTGTTGGTTTCTCATCATAATAGATTAAGCTCACAGCTATTCTCTGCATGCAGGTGCTGGTCCTTTTTACCTCTGTCTACATCTTATTATAGCTCTCATACATTCCTGCCTGATCTGAGTGCTGACTCTGAAACTCCAAGATTTGCACACAAGACTATTTCTGAATTGGTCTGAAACTTATATTTCACTGTCCCTACATGTGATGATGACATACATAGCAAGTTGTATTAAAAATCAGTTCTTGTCTTGTGTCTCCATACCACTTGGGTTAATCATGCTCCCACCCTGAATGCATAAGCATTTCTCTTCAGGCCAACCTCGTGTTTGACTGAAACCATGTAAACAATCATGTGCTCCACTGAATCTTCTCTCTCAGTTTTAGTTTATATCATTTGATAGAGGTGAATAGATTGGACATTAAGCAGTCATAGTTTATTTATTAGCAGTACCAAAATATATCTGACTGCCAGACCATGTTAGCAGCTGCAGTCCAACTTGTCACCCTCTGAGTGAGTGGCTGTGAGTGTGGGGTTCATAAGCAAAGTGTATTGGGCCTAGCTGAGACGGAAGTAATTTTCACCACAGCAGCCCCAAAAATCCTTCCAATGGCTTTGTTTATATTGTTTGTAATCACAGATGGATTTACCGTCTTGCTTAACTGAGCAAGCCAACATACTTAGATTTCATTTTTCTGCCCAACTTCCTCTTCTGTGCAGTTCTTGGTGGTGAAAGCTCCAGACAGATACAGTTATGCTTCTTCAAGAAGGCTTTCTGTGCAGAATTTCTTTTTCAGAGGATCCTTCTGCAGGTTGCTAAAATCACTATGTGAATGAAGAGAAATTCAAAGCTTTTAGTTTGCTTTTGCCAACCAGCTTGTGGTTCATATTGCAAACTGAGAGTCCACTAAGTCTGCCCAAGTAATGAGGCTGATCAGAGCATTCTGTTGTCTTCTTAACATCCTTTCTGGTACAAAGGAAGAACATCAACGAGGAGATTTATGTACATGAATAAAATTATTATATACATGCCAGATTTCTGCAAAACTAGATTAATCTATTATCTTGTTTTAGCTAAACATGCTTTCTTTTTGACTTGATAGGATTCTTGACTTTATTGTAAAAGTTTCTGAATAATCAGGTGCTGGGAAGGGTAGTCTAGAAATGGAGTAAACAGGAGAAAAAGAAACATTTCACTTTCTCATAAAAAAACTTAAAGTCACTAATAATACTCTAGATAGTAAAGTAAAGTGGATCTTTTACAAAACAGCAAATGCTATGGTCATTTTGGTGCTTTTGGGAATACTAAACTGGAGTCATAAAGTTCTGAAGAGCCTATTAGCATTACAGTCTATGCTATGCATATGGATCAAACCTCTGGGAAATGCAACACACGGAGACTTCCCAGGACACAGCGTCTTCTTGAAAGCCTTACAGAAGAGAAGAGGACGCATGAGTGAGCCCTGAAGGAAGCCGGTGGAGGAGGCCAACTGGGAAGGCCTACCTTGCTGGTGGGTGCTGGGAAACCTGTGTGAGGTCCACTAAGGGACCTGAGTTGTGGGATCAAGGAAACCATTCATGTCAGCCTAGTGAAATTGCAGGTGGTGCTTGAATGCCTCTCTTCACCCACACATCATAACCAACAGCACTACCATCCACTGGGAGGGAAAGAGAATTTTAAGATTATTCTTTGTTGATAATAATAAAATGATTCATTCTAATATTGGGAGTTGTCATTTGGGACAATTATTCTTTTCTGTGCTTTGCTTAGGTCACTAATTTACATCATCAGGCTAATAACTTTTAAACTAATTGTGGTACTTAATTATCCAGTATTTTATGGAATGGAAAAAGTCTGCAAACATTGCATGCACACAGCAGGTTCCCTGCAAAGAAGTAAATTTGCATTTATAAGTGTTAAAACTTACCAGTGTTAAAACATAGAAGTGTTCCATGCTCCTAAAAATAAGCATGTGTGAACTAGATGCAGTCTTTTCAGTGCTGTCATTGCACATTTGTTTCTATTTATATATGAAAAAAGACAAAATTTTGTCAGCAGTAAAATTTTTAGAAATATGTCTGTCTTTCTTATTTCATATTTTTGTGATTGCTCATAGTTAACAAGTTACCATAATTTTGGAACTTGATATTAAAATTTTCCCTTTCCCTTCCCTTCCCTTCCCTTCCCTTCCCTTCCCTTCCCTTCCCTTCCCTTCCCTTCCCTTCCCTTCCCTTCCCTTCCCTTCCCTTCCCTTCCCTTCCCTTCCCTTCCCTTCCCTTCCCTTCCCTTCCCTTCCCTTCCCTTCCCTTCCCTTCCCTTCCCTTCCCTTCCCTTCCCTTCCCTTCCCTTCCCTTCCCTTCCCTTCCCTTCCCTTCCCTTCCCTTCCCTTCCCTTCCCTTCCCTTCCCTTCCCTTCCCTTCCCTTCCCTTCCCTTCCCTTCCCTTCCCTTCCCTTCCCTTCCCTTCCCTTCCCTTCCCTTCCCTTCCCTTCCCTTCATTATATTTGATGAGATTTTATTTGTTAATTTACTCTTGTAGCAGAGCTGTGACTAAAAACAAAGCAGGGAGCCATATATCACTTAGGTTGTTGGAGATTTTCCATTAATTTATGATGAAATAAAATAGGCTATTACTAATTCTCCTTGAACATTATATAATTTCTGTCATTTTTTCAGTCAGTATTTACATATATTATGGAGAAAAGAAACAAAGGTGACCCTCAGTATTGAAACTGAGTAACTTGTATGCAAATCCTAAGAAATTAATTTTACAAATGCCTTCGATTATATAAATTACTTTAAAAAGCATTTAAAAGAAATGAACTGTTCCTTAATGGTATCTTTGTAAAAAAAAAAAAAACAACAGCAACAACAACAAAAACAACAACAACAAAAAAAAAAAAAAAAAAAAAAAAAAAAAAAACAAACACACAAAACTCAAAAAACCCAGTAAATAGTTTAATAATTTTTAGATAAAGGATTGAAAATTAAAGGGATGGCATGATAGAAATTATCATGGAATATGTCTCTCCCAACTGAAATAATTCTTTTTCTTTGAAATACCCTATTACATACTTTTAGTCAGTAATGATCACAGTTTAAATCAATTAAATAAGCTGTCAAGTGTGAAATGTGCCTCTGAAGTGACATCTTTTAACAGTCTTTTTCAGCTTGCCATGGTTAAGATATTTATTTACTTTTAAGAAAGAGACCCTTTTTGTTATTAGCCATGAAAAGAACTGGATTTTAATATTATTGTGCTTTATTTATAGCACCATTTTCTGAATTCTGTGGAAAAGAAATGAACT
Source organism: Vidua macroura (assembly GCF_024509145.1). Taxonomy (NCBI): domain Eukaryota; kingdom Metazoa; phylum Chordata; class Aves; order Passeriformes; family Viduidae; genus Vidua; species Vidua macroura. The sequence continues at coordinate 92,737,487 of NC_071573.1, forward strand.
TGTAGAGATTATTATATCACTACTAGTGATATTGGGGAAGTTATAAAGAAACCTGATTAATTCTGCATGCATTGAAATTTTAGGTGTGTATCTCTTTGTTGAATGACTTGAGAAATGAATTCTGAAAATATTACCCGCACATTCCTGTTTGCAGACATCAAACCCCGTGGTTATCAAAAATTACTGGGAAATCTGAATGCTCAATATCATATCTCAGGGCATTGGAAAACTTGAAACATCTGTCATAGCCAGTTTGAAATTGAAATTCAGCAGCAGATTCAAGCATAAGTAGAGAGCCATGTACATGGAATTAATTTCTTATAAGCAATGGTTCCACAGGAAAACACATAGGTAAAAAAAAAAACCAAACCAAAACAAAACAAAACAAAAAACCCATGAAAAGCCAGGTCATTTTATGGGAAAAACTATGCATGTGAGATGCTCATGATCATAGGACAATAGCACCAGAAGTCATAGAGAAATATATGGCTAAACCAAAGGGAACTCCAATGTATTTCTCATCTAGAGAATTCTTGCTTGTGTTGGTGGAACAAAAATGGCATTCTGTGAATGTAGGACTATCCTGGTCTTCTAATAGTCAAGCAGTCAGCCACAGTTTATGAGCACTAATCTCATTCCTTGACCCATGAGCACGCAGTAGACAATAATGAGCATTAACTGTTGTAAGCATGACTGCATAGCTAAAGTGTAGAGCATATATTTTGCTAATATTGTGATTTGTGTGTAAAGTCTTATTTCAGTCACGCTTCATTCTTTTTCACCTTGGCTCTGTGCAGGAACAATGTGTTTCTTGTTGAACTTTTTTACCTTTTGTGACAATTCTTGACAACTAAAAACCTAAAACATTTCTAACTTCTCATATAATGGAAGTGATCAGTCCTGTTCCACTTTTATTCTGCTATATTGAGGTAGCCTTGTGTTGCACCATTAACATAAATATTTTTTAAAGTTGATTTCATAATTAGTTTCATAAATACCTTCAATAAATTTTCAAGCAAGTTAGAAATCCATTCTCATTGGGTCTTATGGAGGAGCAACCTCTAGTTTATGTTACCTTTCTCTGATTTTGGCTAAGCTTGAAACATATAAGCATTTTAATAATGTTCCATTTACTTTGTTTGTTCAGATTGCTGAAGGTCTGTTTAAATATGCTTTTTAACCCTGTCCTCAGAAAAAAAAAAAAAATTTGGTTTATTAATTTTAGTTTATAATTGCTTAAAACGTTTTTCAAATGTATAATCTTACATTATGTAGAGTGTAAATTGCAGTTATACCCATAAGATACCATCGAATTACAAATTTTGGGAGGGTTTTTTTTCTGCACAAAGCATCACATCAGACCATTCATCACCCACAGCACTGGGATCCCTATGGATCACTCAGAACTCATCTATGGTTGAGGGATAAGAGCTTAAGATGTGGAGTCCTCTGAAACAGATAAAATCTTTCCTTCACTTGATATACCTTTCAAATCCAGTTGTCTTCTTCTAAAACCACCCACAAAAAGAAAAAACAGGGGAGGGGGTGGAAAAAAAGTTAAATGGGTTTATCAGTCATAAATGACACTTCTTTTTTTTCCCAGCTAAAGAATCCCTTTTCAGTTAATATACAGGGAAAATTTATTATCCTTAGATGAGTAAATGCACACAGACTGAACAAAAAAACCTAAATCTCTTACCCTTGAAGAAAAATAATTTTCATGTACAGTATTAAGAAATGGTTTTGATACTGAGAAGAATTAAATACATGGGTGTTTCATTCTTTTAATACTTACCTCAGTATATATTAGTCATGTATTATTTGAATGTCATTTTATCTTGAGAAATTGCTAAGAAGTAATTAATATCTCTATTAAAAAAATGAATAGCTGTTGCATGAGAATTCTCCCAAAGCAGTCCCTAGTTTTACCTGTGTGTTTCACCTGGGAAATGAAATGACCACAGTTTATAACTGGTTCTCCTAAACTGTCTCTTAAAACAATCCAAACCTATTTTTAACCTAGTTATAAATCACTTCTCAACTGGAAATACATAAGAACAAAATAAATGGGTTTTATGGATCAGATTATTTTCTAGGATGATTTAAGCACTACAGGCCTTCTTCTGAGGTAAAGGAGAATTATTTTGGATGAAATGACAGATTCAATATGCATATTTTTGGGTTGTCCCATGCTGGTTAATTCAATAGCTGAGCTGTTAATGAAGAACAGCTTTGAATAGAAATAAAGTAATAGGTGATTAAATTATGTATAACTCTTGCATTTTTCGTGGTTCAATTTAGAAGTTAAAATTGAACTCCGGCTTAATTAAGGAATCAAGTCAGCTTCAAACCCAAAGAGTTATTGTGAATTTAACTATAAATCTAATAAGTACCATTTCAACCCATTAACTTTTTTTTTTTTGTTTGTTTGTAGTTGCTGTTAGTTAGTTGCTGTTGGTGCAGTTACTGTTGGGTTTGATTATAGAAAATATGGAGAAAGAGAATACAAGGAAAAATAGTAAATTTACTATTAAACTTATCTTACCACCATGGTTATTGTGATGTGTACTTTGAAACCTGTGTGTTTACATATGAGATTTTTTTTAGTATATACCTCTTAATATTATTAGCAAAAGTTGTTAGGCATGATTACTTCCATTCTATGGGGTGCAATATTATTATATACTGATATCAGAACCACACAAAGAATCTTACAAAAAAGGCTTCAGTTTGCTGGGTTTATCTCCTGTCCTCTGAATGGAGTACTGTTTGTATTGTACACCAGGAAACGTGGTGTACCTAACAGTACAGCTTTAAACTGCTGTGTTTTGATATTTTGTTTATGCTCTCCCTAATTACAGACCATGAAATATCACTTTGCAGATAAACAGTAGCATATAATGGAGAGTAAATTATGGAGTACCAAATGTGGCTTGCTCCTGATTGATACAATTAGACAGAATTACTATATGTATTCATATAAAAGGAAAATTAGACTTTTAAAAAATCAATATTTTTGACTGAGCATGGAAAAATTCATTTAACAATACATGCTTATTGATTTCATGCAGAGGAATTTCACTACAACAATATGCAATCCAAAAATAAGGAACCAGATTTTGGATTTTTCTTTGGAACCCTGTCTATTATTTCTACTTTTCTGAAAATAGAAGACTGACGCTTTTTTTTCATTTGAAATTAATACGTATTTTTTAAAATAGTATTTCAAAACATCTGTGTACTTTAACTGAATTGTTAACATAACTCATCTGTCTTTTGAAACAAAATATTTCTTTCAAAGTGTAAGATTGGAAAGGTAAAAGGAAAACATCAGTGAAATGTCTAAACTCTCTCAAGATTGCTACAGTTTCAAAAGCCTCACCAATTAACACACAAATAAAGTAACTCACAAATCTCATGTTTGCATAATTCTTACCTGAAATATTTCTTGGGCATATGAAATTGAATAGCAAAATTATTGTTGTCAACTTCTCTTATTGCAATTTCAAGGACTGGTGAATGCATGAGAAGTACAAAATTATCTAATTCATTTTTATCACTAAACTCTGTTCCTCTCATTTCCTGTAATAGAATGCTTGTACTTATGTTGATTTTTTTTTCTTTACAATTTATTTTGTACATATATGAACAACCTGGCCAACATATTACTGTTCCTCATTTACAGAACACTTACATTTTCATGTCTATTTCAAATATTTTTTCTAATAGAGCTACACTTGTAATAAACAGAAAATTACAGTATAAACTAAAAAAGTGGTCTGTATTCTAGTTAATAAAGTATTATAAATCATGAGATTCATAAAAATTCTAATTCTTCTGTCTTTTTTTGGCAAAAATGGATAAAAACACTTAAAATTGCAGAAATATTGCATCTGATAAAAACAGGTTTCCATAGGGCACTATAAAAGATACCAGTATATTCAAATGATGATTTCTCTTTTATATTAAGTATAGAATATATCACGGACAGAGATGAGCACATAACAAAATATGACATTGATATTTGTACTCTTAGAAGCATGATTATTGACATAACTTTTCTCTTTGTTCATGACTTCTATAATTTCTCAATCCTTAAGATTTGCCATACATTTTATATTAATCCCAGAATCTTATAAAATAAAATGAATGCATGAAAATGGATTTTTATGAGAGGGATTTAGCATGTTACAAATATTTAAGCTATGACAAACTAGTAAAAGGTGGTTGTAGTGTGAGAAAAAAGTCTGTTCAATCAGTTACTTGTAGTTCAGAAATGTGTTTGGCCACTTGAGCCAGATTCTGTCATTAAGAGTTTTTAGAGTATTTTAATTGACTAGTCAAATTAGAAAACAATTTTGTATGCCTCTAGCAAAGAATGAGCCAGAAAAGAAATTACAGGTGGTCCAAAGGAGGTATTTTGATAACAACATACATTCAATTCCCTGGACTGTAGCAAACACTACTAAAAAGGCTCTCTAAATGTCTGGTTGATTGGTAGATCATGGAAAGATTTACTGTAAGAGACAGCTGTGGAAAGACCTTAAAATTAGTTCTTCATATGTAATTTAATTTTAAAAGTAAGACTGTAAATTAAAATATCCAGATGTCAAGAGAATTTAATTTCAAAAAGAAATTGAAAAGTTTCCTGAAAGATTAAGATTATTGGGTCCGTTCTTTGTATCTAAACAGCTCCCATGTCTGTCAGAGAAATGCTCTATAAAAGGTAGTATCATATGGAATGAAATATGATGCAGTCTGTTATCTTCTCCTAAATATTTATAGCATTAAATATAAAGTTTTCTATTTTATAACACAGGAGAAAATATTTATGACAGGAGAAAGGTTCATCTAATCAACTTGATCCTTAAAAATCTCTGTGAGAAAGACTAAGTATTGGGAAATGGTGCTCAAAACTAAATCACTTAAAAATGCAGATTTAAGTTCTGATTTTCAAGTGAAGTGATTTATTCTCAAAAGCTGAAATACAGTTTCCGTTATTTTTTTATTAAAACTTAGAATTTTAAAATTTTGAATGAAAAAGTATCAAAATGCTTTTCTATATATTTAGAATGGCAACTTTTTTATATTTAGAAAAGCAAAACAGTTGTTCTTTCACAAAACTAAAAAATCAATTATTCAGTTTCCTCTTCCAAAAATATTTAATACTAAACTTTAGAATAATGTGTGTCTTTTTCAATGCTGACAAAAATGTTGACCTCATTTCCTGTCATGTTACCATATGCACGTCAATGTATAACTTCTAAGAAATCATGTCATTTTATCAGGGGTCAGGAAAGAAACAAAAATATATAAAACTTAAATATAAGAAAACTAAAATCAAAAGGGTATAAATAGGGAAATTGAATGCACTTAAAAGTCTTACATTCTTAGAGACAGTATCTGGTAATCATAGAGTCTTTCAGATTGGAAAAGGTCATCAGTGATCATCATGTCCAACCCTTAGAACAGCACTGACATGTTCACTACTAATCCATATCCCCAGGTGCCACATCCACATGTTTTTTGTAAACTTCCAGGCATGGTGATTCCACCACTTACCTGCACAGCCTATTCCAATGCCTGATCACTCTTTTACTGAAGAAATTTTTCCTAAAATTAAATCTAAAATTCCTCCAGTACAACTTAGGCCATTCCTCTTGTCCTGTATCTGTTTGCCTTGGAGAAGAGGCCAACCCCCACGTGGCTTCAACCCCCTTTCAGGCAGCTGTAGAGCATGATAAGGTCTCCCTTGAGGAGGTCTCCCTCCTCTTTTTATCCAAACTAAACAACCCCGGCTCTCTCAGCTGTTCCTCATAAGGCTTGTGCTCCAGACCCTTCACCAGCTCTGTTCCCATCTCTGGACATACTCCAGCATCTCAACATCCTTCCTAAATTGGAGGGTCCAGAACTGGACACAGCACTCGAGGTGTGGCCTCAACAGGCAAACTTTTTAGGCTTGCTAAAAAGCCTAATATAATGTAACATTGAAGATGTTACACTTTTTAAAGAAGATGTTACCTGGCTTTGGGAGGATTAGCTCCTATCTATGTGCCTGTTGTGGTGATAGAGCTTGGTCTGCAGACTGTCTAAACAGTAACTCCACCTCTTTTGGGATATGGACTGTTCCAGGATGTCCCAGGATATGAAGGTAGTTTTTCCCCAACATTATTGAACTGGCTAGTCCTTTACTTAATATACATACAGATGCCAATTGGTGATTATCAGTAGAAAGAGTAGTGTTGAATCTTACAATTCCAGTATGCTCTACTGCCATATTAGGAAACCAAATAAGAGTATGATTTATGGATATCACCTAAAGGTGATTATGCTCCTGACCTTTTTTAATTCCTCAGGAAATTATTAGGAAGGTAGAAAGAGGTAAGGTGAGATACTCCATTTACTTTAGCATTTTGAGAACAAAAGCTTAATAAGGAAAATGAAAACTTATGTAGTATAAAAATCTTGTCAAAATTCTAAATTTGGTTCTTATCATAAAATATTTTTAAAAAATGTCTGGTCACGGGAATATTTTTCTCATCTCCCAGTTCTTCTGTATAAGCTATTTTGGTATGCTAACTTCAAAGTGTGGGATGTAATTATTTTTTTTCCATTGTAACTTGACATCTCAGCTAGTGCAGAATTTCTTGCTTCACACTCTTTCCTCCTCCATCTCCTGAATTTTTATTTTCTTCTTTCTTTTCTTCTTGTCACTTTGTCTCATATTCTGATAGCCTCTGTCAGCCTTAATCACAAACTTAACTTTCTTCTCATCCATTTTTCATTTTCTCTCCCTCATCTAACATGAGGGCAACTTGTGTATATATGTTCTCTTAGCAGTTCATTTTCTGCTTTTACATATACACAGACTCCGCACCAGCAATTTCCACATATCACAGATCTTGCTTTCTTCAATTTGTTTGGCCCCAAATGCCCCTAATTCAGGGAGGTTCAGTTACTTATATGGGGTTCAGGTACATGAACACAAATCTTACCATAAAGAAGTTCATATGTGTGGCTGAGTCTGTAGGAATAAATAGACTAAAAAATGCAGTAAGGTAGAGAAGTGATTTTGGGTCTCTTGAGGTATTACTTGCTGTCCTGGTTGCAGCTGAGATCGAGTTAGTTTCTTCCTAGTAGATGGTGCAGTGCTGGGTTTTGGATTTAGGACTAGAACAGTGCTGGTAACACCGATGTTTTAGTTGTTGCCTAGCAGGGCTGACACTGATGCAAGGACTTTCCAGGTTTTCCTACCACCCTACCAGCAAAGAGTCCAGGAGTGTAGAAGATACTGGGAGAGGATGCAGCTGGGTCAGCTGATCTCAGCTGACCAAAGGGATATCTCAAACCAATATGGCACCATGCTGAACATGCTGAACAGTAAAATGAGGGCAGTTGGACTGGGTGTGGCAACCTCCTGTTCAGGGACAGGGTGGGCATACCTCAGCAGATGATGAGCAATTGCATTGTGCATCATGTGTATATCCTTCTATTCTTCTTATATTTTCCTTTCATTTTTCTACCAAATGAAACTTTTTTTTATCTTGACCCATGGCTTTTACCTTTTTTTTGTTTCTCTCTTCCAAACTTTTACATTAACACAATTTCCTTTGCACCTGATATCAGGGGGAAAAAGAACTCTAAAAAGATCTGTGCAAATGTCAAAACATTTAGACTAGGAAAAAAAAAAAAAAACCAAAAAAACCACCAAAACCCACAAACAAAACCCAAACATAAAAACAACAGAAAAATAAAAGAAAAAAAAAACCAAAATTGCAACAAAAAATAACAACAAAAGAAAAGGCAAAACCACCAAAACAAACAAAAAACCCACAAAAAGCCCACGGAGAAACTAAAACCCTGAGAATTCAGAGGAAAGATTCCTGCTTATACTAGTATTTAGAGTTAGTAGGCCAGAATCACCTTATTATTAAGTGATATCCTGGCTTAATTTTCTATTGTGAGCAATGGGAGGCTGAACATCAATAAATGCTTTGGCATCTCTCCCTTTTTTTTATCTTGCTACTCCTGGTGAATTAGTAAAAAGTAGAAGAAATTATATGATGTCTTTTCCATGTATTTGTAGGGACAGGTCAAGGGATCAACTTATTGAATTCATTACTCATAATTCACCTTGACCATCCTAATATATCTGACCATTCTTATAATTTTGTCTTCCTTAGTCTTGACCGAAGGATGAAATTTCTGAATGACACCCATGAAGAAGTGAAAACATGTATGAAAATGTTTATTATTGCCTGCAGCAATCTGTGACGTGATGCCACAGAAAGAAAGGAAGATGACTTTTTGGTTCTTGGTGAAAGAGATAAAATTCGTCAAGTAGTATTTTAGAAGCTTGCAGAGTTTTTACTTCTTTTTTCCTTGAAAATGTACACATTCTTACTCACAGAATATAGTACACCTGTAAGAATTTTTGAGCTATTCAGCAGCTAGTTCCTTTTCTAAGAAAGGAACTGGCATCCCTGTAGTGTGATGTCTTGCAGTCTTAGAATTTGCCTTGTCTTATCTCTAAAGTTGCATTAATAATAAAAAAAAAAAAGCTCTAGAGCATGTCATAGGTGTCAAAATGTCTTGGACACCATATTCAAACAGTCATTGCAATGGAACTGTTACTATGGTTGGACCCCTGAGTTATAAGCCAATCCAGCTGTGACTTTCAGTACAAAAGGAGTAGTAATACTGTTCTCTTTTTCTCCCTAAAGGAAGAAAAAGGGAAAGTAAATGTCTGATGTCGTCCTTTATTCTGGGCATACATAGACTTTTAAGATGCTCCGCCTGGCAGGAAATACTATTTAATTCTCAGGGTGGGAACTGGTGTACAGATAGATTGTAGTAACCTGTGATTTGATGAAAGTACTGCTGTATTTAGCTGCAGAATGAAGGAATGACTCCCTAAAAGAGGATGAAAAATAATTCTGTTCCACAATTCCCTAGGTAAGCTATGTTCAAATTAGCAAGTAATGTGGCATAGTAGAAGCATAGCTCTAGCTGGGTCCTGTGTGCTGATGGAAATGCTGCTTTGTGGGTGGAACCATTTCAGTGCCTTCATGGGGCTCATCTTCCAGGTCTGCTTTGCCCAAAAGTAATATAGCAGAGCAGTGAGTCCTCCCTGCCATGTCCAATCCAAGCCTGGTGAGTGTGAATGATCAGATTTGCTTCAGAAGCACATTTCTGATCCAAGCTGAAACATTAATATAGTCACACACCTGTATATCACTTAAATACTTTGGGTAGCAAGTTCAATCCCTCAAAAAATGTAACTTCTCAGGGTGTGCACAGTTAAACACTGTAACTCTGCCAAAATCCTGTAGGGTTCAAAAACTCTACATACAAATTCATGTAAGGAAAACGTATTAGGTGCAAATAAAAGATATTACTTCTAGCTGCAAATGTTCTGTAGAAACAAGTGACTAGAAGAATTAAACACTGAAGTACTTCTTTCAATTTGTCCTGCTGTTGAACTGCTTTCTAATGGTCTGCTGTTGATCACTCTCAGAAATTAATGGGCAAGGTGTGACCTGACACAAAAAGCCTCATGTTGACTAACCCCCTCAGTAATCTTACACAGCACACAGGGTGCAGGCAAAAGTCCAGAAATATCCAGAAATGTTGCACAGTCATTATTTTCAATTTGTCCTTTGGAAATAAATGCCTATATCCACTGATGAGTTAGAGAGCCTAAGCTTCTGCCTTGGAAATACGGGTGCTTGAAGACAGGCATAAATGTAATTCAGGTGGTAGTCTTTAAATGCAATAAATACGACACTTCTCTCTGTAGAATTTTACTTTTATTGTTGTACCTTGGAAGAGACAACAATAAATAAAATCTGCATTTAATTCTTAAGTATTTCTGTGATAGTAGGCCACACTTGTGTCTTTTGTTTTCAAGTTTCACTGCCAATGTAGAGTTTTGATTTGTAAATGTTTAAGTCTCATACAATACCTGGCAATAAATTTATAAATAATAGCTGATGCTAAAAACTACTTCCCTCCCATACAGTTCACTTTATTTACTGAAAAATCCTGAAGTTCAGACTACTCTGTCTGGATATTAACTTACAAATATTACATTGGAAAAAATCCACATCCCGAAGTGCCAAAAAAATTAGCAAAATTGTTCTCAGGAAATCTGTAAAAATTCTGACAGCTGTGGAGTGCACTTGAGGATATGCCAGACTTAGAAGATTTCATAGGAATGAGGCATATTCAGTTTAATTTTCATGTCAATTGGTGGATTTTAAAGAAAAGAAAAATCTCTAATAATATGGAGTAATTAATATTTAATGTCAGTGGGAAGTTTTACTGAAAATTACACTTTGGATGTCCCAAGAAGTTCCTTTATATCAATTACGTATAAATAGAACAACTATAAATAGAATGGATTTAATAGTAATCATCTGTACTTTACTGAACAGAGAGTTAAATATTTTTAAACCATCAAGCTCATTTCAAGCAGGTAATATGGAAGAGTTATATTTTTAAAAAGTGAAACAAAATGCACGAAGGAATTAGGCAAAAGAGAATAAATAAAATATAATGCATGCCTGTATGTTGCAGTAATGTCTGAGAACATGTAAGAAACTTATTTCAAGGGTTAATTGTTTTCCATAGAAGCAGATAGAACCTATTAATTTTTGCTAACATTAACCATTTTTGCAAAATCAGAAGCTGTATGTTTTTTTCTAATATGTTTGAACATATTTTGCAGAGCAGAAAATGAAATATCTGTAACAGTAAAACAGTGGTTTTTACAAATTAGATGCTGGTAGAAGTTATAGAGACTATTTATTTAATATTTATTGGCTTTCTGTAGAAGGTTTTCTGCCTGGCATTTGCACTTAGCATATTTCACAATAACAGCTTTAGACACTTAAAAACAAGTTGAGTATAACTTTATAAATTACTTTGACTGATTTCTCTGGAGTCCCTTTGAGTAGTTACTCATTTATTACACTGTAATAAAGAAGACAGGTGTGATTCTTCCATAGAGCTCCTTTGAGATGAAAAGGCTTACAAGCAAAATACAGTAATTCTACATACACAAAATTTTCAGACATACTTCTGGCTATAAATTTGCATGGGAAAAGGCTGCCAAAGTGTGTGGGTGTATTTCAGATACAGTTACTTCCAAATTTGAAAGGGTCAAATACATTGGAGAAATCTATAATCCATATGGGATTATCATAAAATTTAATATAAAATGTCATTCATGTGTTGTGACTACAATAATGTATGTGGAAAGTCATATATCACAGAGCTCCTTTTTCCAACAACATTCTAAGTTCATACAGTGTTGGTGTGAGGACTTCTATAATAATATTATTTTTAAACTGCATTTTTTCTCGTGCCACATGTTGTAAATAACAGACAACTAATAATAGTATTAAAATAAAATGCCCCTTTCTTTGTGTTAATTCAGGAAAGATAACATGTTTGATAAACCCTAAAAGGTGTTATTCAAGTAAGTGATAAAACCCACCTTTGTATTCTTGCATGTCTTATCAACTCTGCAAACAGGTAACAGAGGTACTAGGTAACAGAGTGAGATTGAATGAGAATTGATCAATTTTCTGATTATAAAATTTAGGTAATAACCTTCCCCCAAGTCAGTATGCATTTTTAGTCATAATGATGTGTGTTCAGACAGACATTGGTAGGATTTCATTGTAAGAAGTATCTCCAAAGCTGAGAATTTCCAATTAGACCATATTTAGGAAGGTTTGGAAATTTTGGTTTTAAGCCTTGTTAACATCTTGCAGCACTGACATTAATGCCTTATTTTAATTTTGACTAAGATATACTCTAGATACTTCCTAGATTCTCTGGAAAATGTTTGTACCTTAAAATAAAAAAGAAAAAAACACAGCAGGCTGATTTAAGAATGTTAGTGATTTCAGCACCAGAAATTGAGGGAGTGAAAAAATTTTCCTGTATAGCTCTTATAAAACCACTTATGTGAAATCAAGAAACAAATACATATATTCACAGGTCTTACAGTCTGATATAGCAGCTGTGAAGTTTTAGTTGATTTTGAAATAGTTTATGACAGAATCAGTACCTTTTAAAGGTGACATAAAGTCAGATGAGGTATATTGGCAAAATTCTACAAGTTTGTAATTCAATAGCTTAGAGATATATTTTACTCTGATGGAATTTGCATAGAAATATACACTGATAAATTTCAATATATTCACTTGAAACATGCTTCTTCATGACAGGAAAATGTTTCTCTTTAAGTATATTGATTTAAAGTGGTTTTTAACTGCAGAGTTTAAAAAAATACATTTTTATCATTACTCGGAAGGTAGTATTTGGTAACTGACTCAGAATCACCTTCATCTGGATTGGATAATGTCTTTCTTCCTGAGGCAGCTTTCACAAATTATAGATTAGCAATCTTCCACACACAGTTTACTTCCAACAATTTTCTTGGCATTGTCATCTAATCAGTAATTAAAAATAAGTGGGGGAAAAAAAGAGTCCCGTGTTATTAATGACAAAGAATGTAAGACAGTAACTGTATAATAAGTTTCATAGGAATGGAGAATTTATGTAGTGAAATAAGTTGTAAAAATATATTTTTTGTTTACCTTGAAGCATTTTAATATGCCAGAGTATTTCAGAACAGCGTTGCAAATTATACATTAAAAGATTTCTCAAAATTATCCTAAATTGGAGAGTCTGTATGTTTTGTTTTGGTCTTGGAGTTTTTTTGAGAATTGGGAAAGGATTGGTGAAGGCAAATACCTGTTTATTGTTAGAGGAATAGAGATTTAACAGCATCACTATTTGAGTAGGCAAAAAAGTAGTTACCTTCTATTGCATTTATGAAATGCTATGAATTACAAGTCTAAATATTCTGATTGCAACAGTAATGTTTGTGCTGTTTTTTATAGGACATGGATTGGGTCTAGACAGTCATTCACATATTATACATTTACACCCATTTTCTGACCTGATGATATACTTTTAAAGAGGTGTTTTAATCATGACAGAAATATTAACTGTGCACACTAAAGATATCTTTGCACAATTTCCTAATATAACTTAATATTTCCATATATAGGGACAATCTGGAATCTTGTGAATAAAAGCTTTCAAAAGCAAAATTAAAAATATTCATCACCCAAATTTATGTAGCACAGAGAAACTGACATCTGTATCCACTTACATGCGTATTAAACAGTGTACTAATAGATGCATTTTAAAATACCTCTATGTTTCAAGTTCTTGTTGGATGCTTATCCTTTTTACACTGCTCTGATTGCAGTGATATTCAGGGTGGGATGCCAAAATGGCAGGATGAGCTTTCTTCCTACTAAGATGTGTGATAAAGTGTTCAGAGAAATATTTTATAATTAATGCTGCCTGCATAAAAAGGGCATCACGTCACTGTTCAGAGATGACAGACCCTATTTCACTGGCTAGACTACACATCTATTATTGTGTATAGTTCTGAGCACCTCAGTACTAGAAATATCTGAATCAATTGAGGAAATTGGAGAAGAAGGGAGAGAGATATATAAGTACTCCACAGATTAAAGAGGATGAACTATTCTATTACATTTCCACAGGACTGGCAGATTTTCTTTCTTAATTGGAAATGTATTATATCAATATTTTTTGAATTCAGTGGTCAGAACAGGTTTAAAGGGATAGTTGTTAAATATGTAACACTTGGTTTTGTGTCATCCTCAGAACTGCCTCTCTTCATTCAACATGTAGTTCCAGTGGCCTGTTTCTCCTTATTACCAACTTCTCCTGTCCCCTCAATAATTCCATATCTCATTTGGTCAACAATCTGACAACATAAAACAGGCCAGCATGTGACTTAAGTAGAATGCATTTATTTTACACTGCTGGCAGGGCCCAAGTATGTGTTTATAAATATACAAAAATTTATATGTATGATATATGTTTTTCTTCCTCAAACCCAAAAGCTTGGGAGTCATATGGAAGAAAGAAAACAGAAGGAAAAACTGCAGTGAAAGAATGTGTGAGAAAAGCAACCTCACAAAAGTTTAAATTATGAAAATAAATCTGGTTGAATTTCTGTATATTTGCACAAAGCCAAAGCCACAGCCAACAAGTACTTGTTGGAGTCAATCTGATAGCGTTCAATCATTTTTCATGCTGGTTTTCTTTTAAATATGGTCCCTGATACATTTAGTGATGTATAGACACATAAGAGACAACTGTGTGTAAATCAGATTTCCTCAGTTTGCATATTTGATTTTGTAATCAAACCAGCATTTTTCTAGCATAGACTTTCTCCTACTAATTGCAATTTCTGTCCTATGCTCATTATTGACCAAGTAGCAAAACAATTGTACGCTTTTTTTTTTTACCCCATGTTTCCAGCTTGTCCTTGCTTTCAATTGTGCTTGACAATAAATGACTATTGGCCATGACAGTGAGTCTTGCTCTCAGTTGTGGTTCTGTCATTTTAAGTATTTTTCTGCTGAACTTCATTTGGCTGTTTATTCTGTTGATTTTCAGCATTTGATGTTTTCCTTTAGTTCATTTCTTCACTTAAATTCTGTGCCTGATGGTATCTTTTTCATCTGTTATACAGAGATTGGCATGTTACTTTAAAAACTGGGCAAATGAAAAAGCCCAAACAACCAACTCTCCTGTTTTATTTTGTGATTTTTCAACAGTGTTCTATCTAAATGGTTACATCTTCCTAATGGCAACCTGCTGTGACTATCCTCTGTCATTTCCTTTCATTTATTGTTTATTTAATCTAAGCATGCAGACAGACTAGACACATGCTACTTTGTAGCACTTTCAACAATTTTTCCACTTTCTTCTGAATGATTATTGATTATATAATAGTCACTTTGATGGAATTCTTGGCTGGGCTCATTTGCCAGCTTCCATGTCTGGCCAATTTATAGAAACGCAGTATTTTTTTACTTCTATTTTGTAGTGCTTTCATTTAACATAAACGGCCTGTGGGAGAATGGTCTCATCAGAGGGTGTAATCATGGTGATAGGATGCCTGCCCTTTCTCAGATTAGAATGGGAGAAGAAGAGACCATTCTAACTTCTGTTTATCCTTGACGGATGCCTCCCTTAACATTTTCAAAGGCTGATACCTGGAAGGAAAGTAAAGAAAGAGAAGCTAAACTTAAAAGCTCAGAACTTGTTCTTTTTATTTCTCAGTGGAGAATACCAGGAAGAATTTTATTTATTCAAAGTAAGAAAAGTGGAAAAGAGTACTCTGAAGGCATCCTGGTGGTCATTCTGTATCCCAACTAGTCAGTCACAGTTAAATGGATATTTAAGCTTTAAGAAATGTACTGGCAAGAAACCCTGTCAGCAGTTCCAGACGGAGGCTTCCAGGCAGAATGTTATCCAGCCGTAAGACAGCTACAGTCTTTTGGGAACAGCATTTACAAGCTGCTCATGTTGGTAAGATCAGAAAACCAAGTTTGATTCATGGTAAAAGCTCTAGGGCATGTTTATACTGTCTGCTTTACTGTCACTAAAGTATTAATCTGGGTGTTCAGGTTCAAAAAAATGACCTAATGCCTTGAGTTAAGAAATTAATCTCAAATAACTAGAATAAGATGCTGGATTTTTTTTTTTTTTTTTTTTTTTTTTTTTTTTTTTTTTTTTTTTACATCCATGACTGCATGATGCACTGGAATCATTACATAAGTTTTGATTACCAAAGTGGATTTCAGTGTAAACAAAAACCATAAAAATATTTAAGAGTTGCAATGCTGCCTGATCTACTGGTTTGGAACAGTTGAATTAAAGTGCTTTCTAAAGAACACGTGTGTACTTTTGCTTCATGTGACTGTTCCCTTATGTTATTTTCATCCCTTCAAAGCAGTGTAAGCTTCATTTAAGGATTCCCAAAATGTGTCTCATGGATTGTAAGTTATCTGTGAAGTGTTTGCATGTTCTGGAGCGGAGTGGTTCTTTAGTCATGGTCAGCCTCAAGTGACCCAGCTGATTGCCAACACTTCATTCACCATGAAATGCTTCTGGAAGAGCACCAGTGCTTGAGAGACTGATGAGAGGAGCTGATCAGAACTCAGTGCATCCTGCTGCCATGGCATCAAGAGGCAGGCAAAACTCAGAGCTCCCTAAATTTGATCCTAAATATTCTTCCTATCCTTCCTACTGTTCTGCATGACAAGATTCTTTTGTTAAGACTGTTTCAGGGACACCTCAGAATCTATCCCCAAGTTTTGAGAGGTGGGGAGTTCCCAGACTGATGTTCAGTCCTAAAGCTTGGGGCACTGCCGAGGGGCAAAGCTACTACAGCATGTGCCCAAGACTGGGGCATGTGCCATGCAAACACATGTCCTGGTGAAGATCTGCTCTGTTCTGCTTTCGGCATTCTGTATATGCAAAATTATCCTGTATGCAGGCATTGGAAAAAAACATTTTAATTAATTTTTTTAATTTAAAAGCTGAATTATTTTAAAGTTATTTTTCTTTAAAATTCTGTGGTTTCTTTTTGCAGCTTCACATAAGCATTTGTAAATATTATATTCAATACCCTTATGTATTCCTTCTCTAGTTTTCCACTTTAGCAATAGACAAGACTATTTCTGGATTTTTTTTTTAATTGCCTTTTAATTCTTAGGCTAGAATCTCATATGATTTCCTATTTTTTCCTAATTCATTAACTCATTTTTTTTGTTGCAGTCATTTAATCAAACAAATTTTCATGTAATACATTCTATCTGCAAAGAAAATATATTTTTTCTTACTTAGAGAAAGTATTTTAGTGTCAGTAAGATACTTGACTAAGAGGAAAATCAGATTTTTTTTTTTTTGTGGACAGATAGTGTTTGAGCTGGAATACTATATCTTCCCCACTTCTTAGAAAGAATAAAATTCTGTGTTAAATCAGCAAATGATACTTTCTTTTGGTAAGTATGTGCAAACCAGTGAATTGTTTGCCTCTAGATTGTTTGGGTTGTATGCAGAAATTAAGATGCTTACTAACAGTTTTATAGACTCTTCCCCATGATCTTTTAGGCAATTATAATTAATTTTTTTTCTTTCTATGAATTTTAATATTCGATGTACTGATTTGCTATCTGGAACATCTGACTAGTTTGAAAAACATTCCTGAAGTAGTTCTTGATGAAAGTTCATTTTTCATCCAAGAATGGTCAATTTGAAATCTTTTTGATCTTCACATTACTTAGACATATTAGAGGTTCATATTTTTTTCAGGTTGCCTGATACTCCTGTATATGAGATACTGGACTGGAAGTTTATCATCATCACAGAATCATAGAATCATGAAATGGTTTGGGTTTAAAGGGACCTTAAAGGTCACCTACTTCCAACCCCCCTGCCATGGGCAGGGACACCTTCCACTACATTTTACTTTTTAAATTACTTCTTAAAATACATTTTGGTATGGTACAGTGTTGCTAGATACACTGTAGAGGTCATATACATTAAAGAAAATTCCGCTACTGCATTTCTAAAAAAAAAAAGATGAATGAATTTCAGTTGTATTCTCTGACCTAGCTTAGAAAGTGAGGAGACCTTTTTGCCTCTAAGAAGCTAGGCTGTGCTGCCATGCCCACCCTGAAGCTCCGTGGCTTTGCCTGCCTGGCCAAGGCACGGTCAGCAGCGGGGGACACTCCCCTGTTTCTTGAGGAGAGTCGGGGAGCGGCTAAGACAGAGCGCTGCACTGTCTGCCTGGTATGGAGGAGAGGCGGCGTCCGAGGAGGCAATAAGGGAATCAACTCAAGGCTGGGGAAAAAGTCTCAGATTTAATCCGAGCTCCGAGGAGCTCCAAATGCCAGAGCATCTGACAGACGAAAGTGCCTTCGAGGCTTTTGCAACATCTTAAGTACCGGGGCAGTAACAAGAGGAAAGGGACGCCCATTAACCAGTGGGGGGATTTGGGGGAGAGGAAGGTGGAAGGACAGACAGACACACAAACCAATGGGGAAAGTTTAAGGGAGGGACCCCTGGCCCTCGTCCACTCACTCGACGCCCAAGGTGGAAGATTTTGGGAGAGTGGGATTGGGAGCCAAGTGATGGACAGGGTACCAGGAGGGGACAGGGGAGTGACTGAGCATTTTCAGGGAGATTGGCATTGAGGGAAAGGTGGGAAAGCTCAGGGTGGAACCACTGGGGGAAAATGGGGGGAGAAGGGGCAAACCATTACAGAACTATTATAGAAATATAAAAACACAATACAACAAGGCTGTGTCTCACCTCAGTAACAGAACTGTTCCAAATAACATTTACTATGGATTTTTCATACACCATTAAGCCTTCCTAGGCTTAATGATGTGGGGGTTTTTTCAGTTGTAATGTCTGTGATATATGCATTCTTAAATTAGGATCCAGATGGAGTCTGGCAATGTAATTCAGTATTTTCAATAATTGTAGAAAACTGTCATTTTGCAATATTTAACTTCTGAATTGCATAGCACAGGTGTTTTATTTTAAGTGAATAAAAATTGGTAGTAGTTATGGTACTTTATGTTCACTTGCAATACATTATTGAAATTCTTTTGTAAAAGGGAGTAGTCATGAGGTACATGAACTGCTGTGTGAAGTCTCTCATTCTATAGGAATATTTTACAAAGAAAAATAATTTAATAATCTAATATTATCTTTTACTTCAAGGTTCTTATTCTTTAGGTAAGATGTTTTCCTGTAGCATTCTGACTCCCTTAAAATCTTGTGAATCTAATTTAAATTCAGTGCCAATAGTTGAGGCTATTACTCTGGAGAGATTAAATATATTTGCCAATACTTTACTGCTGAAAGCTGTCTTCATATACTTAATATAGTTTGTGGAGCCAATGGTTATTAAAGGCTACTAAACATTTCTGTTTTATATTAACCACCTCTGAGAAGGTGATGATATATGAATATGATAGCCAGCAAGTTGGGAGAACCATCTGTTTATACTTTTTAATGCAATTTTGCAATCACTGCCAGGTGAGTTTCTAGGAGGTATATTTTAAAAACATCAAGTAAATAAAATTACCACTACAAAGGTAAGCTATATCACCTCTGATATCATTATTGAATCACATGTTTATGAAAGAAATCTGGAGGTTAGCTTATCCTAACATATTCTGCGAGGAATGTTTGTTTCCTAAAACTGTGTTGGAAACATTTAATAATCATTGAAATTATATGTGCTTGTTGACACAGTTGGGAGCCAACACAATGTTGCAGACTTATAGATATATCCCAAATATATCTCCCAAGCCCCAGCCAGCTGATGATTCCTTGCTGCTTCAAACAGAATAGGCATTCAGACATTCTGCAGGAAGAGATGGAAGAAGAAAAATTCAGTAATAAGCTATGTCTCTGAAAGTAAATGTGAATAATGTACCTAAACACTGGTGGGATGACTATTGAGCGTGTGGACAAGCCTGACTAAAGTTGAAAACGCCCTGTTCCTTCACTGAGAGGTGCCTTCTGTCAATGTGTTTGGGAAGCAAACCGGGGAGACACGGAGAGCAAAAGTAAGCTCCAAGCCTGCTCA